>NW_024738300.1:7930331-8159727 GCF_018991925.1 Homarus americanus | reverse complement strand
AACTCACGATAGGACGTAATGGATTATTAAGCTTAGTGTTTTGATCAATCCATACATATAAGGTAAAAGGGATTGATTTGAGAGAGCTGTTTAGTGAGATCGGGTTCTTTTTCAATAACATCTTCATTTTGGAATTAGATAACTTATTAATATTTTCCAGGGATCTTTAATGTTCTCATCGTGCTTTCATCACTAAGGCCCAAGGTTAAAACTGCTTTGAAACCTTTGATCTTGATGTATGACAGTTATTTTGTGGGTCCCTTTTTTTCTGACCTGACCTGTCTAGTCACGTCACCACCCTTCTTAAGCTCCCACGGTTGTGTTGGTGTGGGGATTAGTGGATGTCATCATTATGACCTGACCTCATGTTTTTAGGTCACCCTGTATATTTAAGCCTCTCTCTGTCCATGTAATCTAGTTGCCTCTGAAGATGTCTTGAATAAAGACGAAAGCTAAGGTACTTGTTTCCATTTTCCCGTGTGATTTATCAAGATTTATCTTATCACGTTTTCATTGTGATTTACATGATATATATATATATATATATATATATATATATATATATATATATATATATATATATATATATATATATATATATATATATATATATATATATATATATATATATATATATATATATATATATATATATATATATATATATATATATGAACAGGTTTTTGGTGAAAATAGGTTATTTGAGAAACAGCTGCCATGAATTATGGAAGCCACATGAGGATCTATCTTAGTAATCCATGTGGCTCTACATTTCTTATAATTACATGTAGTATGGTCCCCTTGGGTCTTGGGTGAAACTACTACTACTGAATTCAATTTCTCTACTGACAGACAATTCCTTGTATGTAGTGCCTGAGCTGAACTTTCTAGTCCTTGTAGCTTTCCCTAACTGAAGGCATCAACTTAGTTCCTGAATATGTTTCACAGTTAGGTATATTTATGCTAGTTGGTGTTATACCTGTACTGTATACGCATTAATAAGAATTCTTATTCCATTATTGAATGTTTATTAAAAATTAGCGGTAGTGCCACTACATTTTGGCCCAAGTACTGGTAGTGAGTGCAACTATTATCAGGCACAACACAATTGTCGGTACTGAAACAGTCTCCCATTCCACAAATTCCCATATAACCTGACTTTAGTAAAGAATATCTTCATATTTACATAAGCACACAAATAAAAACACCATTAAAGCTCCAGGTATTTTAATCTGTATTTTTCTGTGTCAATCACTTATGTGAGAAAGTTTAGAAATTCCACAAGTGAATAACACTGAAATACATTACTGTATACTATAGACTGACAGGGTGACCACAACCCCAGAGAGTCTGGCACAGTTTGGGAACAGTCCTGACACTTAGGTACAGTCTTCAAGTGGGTGAGAAATAAGTACAGTATTACAGTACAGTAAGTCCTCACTTAACATCAGGGTGACGTTCATGGAAATGCAACATTATAGGAAACAACGTAAAGCGGATCAATTTTCCCCATAAGAAATAGATAAAATATGGGAGTTACATTCCTGAGCCTCCCTTTTGCCCTTGAAATACATTACATAAACTACATAAATTCAAAGCTCCTTGTGTGATGCCTGGTGAGGTGCTTGTATGCATTACTATAAAGTCACATTCATTGAGATTTTATAAGAGAAAAACTTAAAACTCCTCTCCAGGACAGATAAATAAATACCACTAGGTAACCTTGGTGGGCTGGCGCCAGCCGTCATAATACATCACCTCCCCCTCCGCACTTCCGGCAAGATTGAAGGTCGGTTAGGCTTAAATTTTTTATATTATAAAATGGCACAGACTAAAGTTAGTAGAATATAACTTACATTGCTAAAATCCTTGCAAGACAGCGAATAATATGAATATACACATCATATATTTTAGCTAAGATATTAAAATTTTAGTCCCTTAAGTACATTTAAGTACTGTACAGTGGTCCTTCGGTTAACAAATTACCTTCCATAAGAATCTTCAATTTGGTTTACCAGAAAAATTTTTTTTAACGAAATATACACGAAAATCACGTTCTGTTGTGAGCATCAGCTGATGGCCCAGTCTGCCAATTCAGTAATCTGTTCTATGTTTACATTCATTTCCAATGGAGTAAATATGAAGAAGTTAAGCTATTTAATATTTTTTAATGTTTTATATGAAAATTATTAGTCATTTTAACATTTATTATTATCATATTGATAATACATATGCACTACAGGCTCAATCTGGCTTTGTTTACTGTCGAGAGAGCGACCAGTTTGTTGGTGTCTTGAATATTTTTGCATTTTTCATTGAAATTATTGGTCATTCTGAACTTAAGTTAACATATTGATAATATATAGCGCAGTGCAGTGTTGATTTAAATGAAATAATCTTGAATTACACCCAGTGAACTTAAAATTTTATTGCTGAAATGACGGCATCAAGCATGGGTCCCCTGAAAGGTGATTTCTCCTCCATCCCCACTTCCTTCTCTTCTCCCTTCTCCTCCACCCCCACTTCTAATTCCTGTCATCATTATCAACCAGGAGCCTTCTACATACACACCTCAAAGTAAGTGTACTTTACTGCATTTTTTTTTTACCTTGTATGTACTTTCCTGTGAGCTGGAACCAATTACCCAATATCCCATTGAAACAGTGGATTTGGTTAACGAAATTTTCGGTTAACGAACGACCTTCTGGAACAAATTGTGTTCGTTAACCGAGGGACCACTGTACATATTTTTTCAACTTATTTTTTGGTAGATATAGTCACTTTCTTCATTTATTTTGAATCATTTACATGCACACACCATCCTTAATACATATTATGAAAAAGGTAAAAAGTAGTCCGTGAAGACTGAAACGACGTTGTACCGAGTCACCGGGACGTTAAACGAATTTTTGGTCTCTTAAAGTTTAACGACGTAGTACCGAAACAACGTTAAGTGGGCCGACGTTAAACAGGGACTTACTGTACAGTACGTAGTAGGGTTTTTTTTTTTTTTTGCCCGATGCTGTTTCTTGGTTCCTTCTACTTAACAATACGTGATTCATCATTCAATGAGAATATGAAAATAAAATAGAGAAAGAAAGTAAAGCACACCTAGTTAGTGTCACAGTCCAGGAACTGAGTTATTTAACAGCTTCAGGAAATTATCTATGGCTGTTCTTTACCCAAAAAGTATATGTAAAAGAAACATTCATGTAAACAACTGTCTGTAAACACATTAGGCATAGACTTGTAGGGAGATTTTAGTGTTTAACTTCTTCCCATTACACTGTAATCAGATTGTTTTTGCTAGGACTCCACCCATGACAGTAAGAGTTTAACCATTCCAAGGTTGAACCTATGCAATCCAAAGCCTTTGAGGTAATGCCTCGTTTGATTCTAGATGATTATTTATTTGGTTTCATTCAAAATGTGTTTAGGCTGGCTTGTTCAGTACAGTATACTCCAGGAGGACATAAGAGAAACTAACTTGGGCATATAGCAGTGAAGGTGCAGTGAATTTGGGATATACTGTATGTGCACAAATTGACTTCTTTAAAAAAAAAAGCACTCCATATTAACCTAGATGATCTTCCTTTACTAACAAAAAAGACTTCTGTGCTCATGAATAGATGATAAAGTATTTCACAGTGTTGCTCTCTTTGGCTTCTCCACATGTTGGAATTTGCTATGAAATTATAAATTTACATTCAAAAGAATTTACTTGAAATTGGTAAACTTAAATGAAGGAGCACATAATCCATCATAATTTTCATGCATTAGTCACTCAGTTAAACTTGGAGTGAGAAGCATTATTAATGTGTAGCTATATGTGAGCGATATGACTATAAGTGTCAAGATGTTAATGCGCTAGGAAATGTGATGCATGCTAAAGTACAGTACAGTGTCACTAATGATTGAAAGTTTTAGAAATTAACTAATGTATTGTACCTGGTAAGAATTTGATTTAATTTGATTAGACAACTTCCTGTTGTGCCTCTATCAATCTTCCTCATCTTCTCTCACCCGTCTACATAATAATTTTCTGTCTCAAGTATTACATCTTCCTCTGTCCCGTCAGATTACATCCTCGTGCCACTCGTACAGGAGGTACTGTACACTATTGTACAAGGTATTAATGGATATTGTTGCTTCTTGCCCAGTTATTCACCTCTCTTTTCACTCATTTCTTACAGTTCTGTTTTTTGTTTTTTTTATTACTATAAGTGTGATGGGATTAGCCTTGACCTGCAATGGAATTGACACCTCAGAAAAACTTATTGGATGGATTTTTCCACTGATACTGTAGCTCTTGCTCACCTGTACAATACTGCATGCTGATTTCCACTTGTTGTTTAATCAACAACATACATACTGTACGTTCTATCCATATTGTTATTTCCTAACTTAATTTTAGAATAGATTATGTTATGTTGCTCTGTCATCTGATGTTAAATACTGTATAGTAGTTTCACTGTTGTAGCCTTCATAGGCTGAAGGTTGTATGTTTACTGTAATTGTCCCAGGAAGATGGAAATTAATTAAAGTGTGTGTGTGGTATGTATATACTGTATTACAGTATAGCTACTTCCTAACACTTTTTATGTCATGCTATAATTATTCTTATGCTATACGTTTAGGAATTTAAGGATGCTATCCCTCACCACAGGTGGAGTCAAAGATGGCTCAACAGAACCCGGTAGGAAGAGGAAGCGGCATCAAGACACATCATTGTTCTTATTGTCAATACTCCACATATAAAAAAATAAACCTATTAAATCATACTCGAGTTCACACTGGAGAAAAGCCATTTGCTTGCCCATACTGTCCAGCTTTATTTTCTCAAAAAGCACATTTGAAACCTCATATACGTGTTCACACAGGAGAAAAACCATATTCGTGTACCGAGTGTCCCTACCGTGCTACAGAAAAGTGCTTTAGAAAGTCATATCTTAAGAAATCATCAAAAGGGTAGTTGCTAATACTTGTTATGAAATAGTGAAACTAATAGTTTCTATTAGGCTGAATTAATATAAAAAGCTTTCTCTTTCTTTGTGCACTGTGAAAAGTAAGAACACAATATACCGTAGATACACAACACAAAGTGCAACAATTGGTAGCTAAATACTTTTATTAACTGACAAGTCTCTGAAATGAAAAATATTATTATAAGCAGTAACTACAGTATACATAGAGAATAGTAACACCCGACAAGCTAAAAAAGATTTATGTGAGAGTTGTTTAAGCTGAGTTACGGTAAACATCATGATCGTTTTCATAACTGCATGTATGGTACAGTATTACCCGACTACAGTCACTAGTTCCAGACAATGACTTCTGTTCTTGGAAAACTGTGCTACTTCTTACATATTGACTACAAAACATAACCAAAGGTCTTGTAACTGAGACATAAAAATAAAATACTATAGGTGTAGTCATTTCTGAAGTGGAGTGGAAATTGAAACTGAGGAGAAATTTCTAACATCAAAACTTTTAAACAAGTGAACCAGTAGTTGTGTTTTGTTGTTGATTAATAACAGTAAAGAAATCAGTCACCATGATCATTTTTTTTATAGTTTATATAAACTCACGCCTACTAATACTGTACACTCATCGGGTAACTCAGATTTTGTAAGATGTGATCAATAAAGAACCAAGAAGATGGGTAAATTGCCTTTGTGGAATATGGAGGAGGAGAAGCAGAAGGTAGATGATAAAGGTGCACATGAGGAAAAAGTGTGGGGCAATTTTGATGTAGTTAATGAACTTAATGCTAGTGTGGATGATGTAAAACTGGGAGTTAATACTAGTTTATTTTGATGTCTGGAATCTGCACTTGATGTGGTTAGCATTGAAAAGGTACAAGTTGTGGGTTGAAAATTCAAGAAGAAAGAGTTTGAAGTGTCCTACAAGCCCTGAAGAGTGAGAAGTTAAGTAAGTACAGTAATATATACATGAAGTCTGCATAGAGGTTGTTTACCTTTATTTAGATATGAACTGAGATCCCAAATTATTGATGAAATATATGTACAGTAGAAGCTACTAAATTTAGCATTATTATAGGAAGCTTAACAATTGGTCAAGTATAAAATGAAATGCAAAGTGAGGAAATCTTCCATGGAAAATGCATGAATGAAAGAATATTGGACTCTTCTCTCTGACAGAGTGTTCACTGATTCTGTACAGTAGTTCACTTTGGTGGATAGAAATATCAAGTATTTTAAATCCTGTACAGTGTATAAGTATGTCATGCTACAGTGCAAAAGTTATCCAATATCAAAAGTATAATACAGTCAAATTAAAAATTACAATGCTCTGTGCAGTTACAGTATCATAACCAAGTGAAAGATTTATTTTAGGGCACAGCCATAACCATGTAAGCTTTGAAGATTGTTGGTAAAAGAAATTACTGTACACCTGTATTAATAATATGGAACAAATTTTACAGCACTTTTTTGGGTTAGTGTTGAAAGAGCATTAACTAGGCCCCACCCTACCTTGTCTTTGTGGCCTCATTAGTACTGTACAGTATGTCCTTCTGCTGTAGGAGGAGGGAACTGTTATAGTTAGCACTACGTACTGTACTCACAAATAGAAATCGAGCTCTTGTAGTTGTGTTTTAAATTAGATCTCACCATTTTTTATTGAACACTTTCTCTTTTATTTAATAATTTAAAGGAGAAAATAGATTTTTGTATTACTGAATTATATGTGAAATATTTAAATTATATCTTTGTTTTCAAATACTTTACTATTTAGATTTATTTTTATGTGTGCAGTAGTTAATTATAAGTATTTCAGGTAAAATTTCTCTTGGCATTATAAGTTTATGTAAGGCAGAGAGTAAGATAAGCATACTTTATACAGTACAGTGGTCCCTCGGTTAACGAGATTTTGGTTAAAGAGTTACCTTCCATAAGATTCTTAACTTCGGTTAACGAGCAATCCCTCGATTAACGAGTTTCTTCTGACGACATCAACATGTTTTTAGCTTGCATTTGGCGGTCCACCAGCTGTAGTATTAGTCCGCCAATACAGTAATCTGTTCTAGGGCTTATATTCCTTACCATTTTAGTAAATATCAAGAAGTTTATACTATTCAATAATTTTAAAAGTTTAATATTAAATTTTTTAGTCATTTTAACAATTATTGAACATAATTGAAGGTAAGGAAACTAGTTTTATGCGTGCCATCCAGCCTGTCAACACACCAAACAGGCGCCAATCTCTCTGTCTTTTCAGTGGAAGTAACATCTTGCTTGAGAATCTCTTTAACTAAATGCTTTTTTTCTGTTTCCAAGCAAATTGTTGGTCATTTTTAAATTTATTTTACATATTGACAATATATAATGCAGTGCAGTGTTGATTTAAAGAAAATAATCTTGAATTACACCAAGAGAACTAAAATTTTATGGGTGAAATGGCACCATGGGGTGACTTCTCTTCCACCCTAATGCCTTCTCTTCTCCCTTCTCCTCCACCCCCATTCTAATTCCCATCATCATCATCATCCAGGAGCCTTCTACATACACACCTGAAAGTAAGTGTACTTTACTACCTTTTTTGTTGATTTTAGGCAATTTTCGGTGAACTAGAACCAATTGCCCAAAAACCCATTGAAACAATGGTTTCGGTTAACGAGTTTTTCGGTTGAGCAACCTTCTAGAATGGTTTGTGCTCGCTAACTGAGGGACCACTGTACTGTAATTTATATATGTACTGTACTGTATAGAAAGTGAGTATAAAAATACATTTCAGTCCCAATGATGAGGAGTGTACCAATATTGGCTGATATCCAAGTATGACCCCACAGTCTTAAGGACTTTTACTATGTCTGATGCTCTCAAGAGTGGGGGCAACACTACCCAAAAGACGGTACAAGAGCACAGGCAGTCGTCAGAAAGGATGTTAGAATAATAGGTACATCTCTTGTAAATACTGTATGAGAAATGAAGTAGCAGAGAAGAAGAGATATACAGTACTGTACATCATTTGGGATTTTCCGGACATTGGCTACATTTAATACAAATTTGAGAGATATATCTGCTGGGAGGAGTGTGGGAAATGGGAGAGAAAATTTTTTGGGAAGGAATGAATGGTTGGGAGGTAAGGGAAGAACAAATACTGTACATTACAGTACAGTAGCTGAATCTGGGAGCAGAAATTCTAGAATACTGCTTTGTGAATAGAATATAGTGGAGTAGAGGGTATCGCAAAGAGTATCTGGTGTACTGTGCTGTATAAGGAAAAAGCAGTAAGAAAGAGTGGACAAACTAAGAGGAATCAGTCTACTGAGGAATCATGGAAAAGTATACAGTTGTGGGGTTGTACAGTAATTATGGTAAATTAGATGTGCAGAGGATTAGGTTGCCTAAAATTTTGAGGTGTCCTGAATTTTTTTTCCACTGAACACATCATGAGTGTCCAGGAATCCAGCATGAAGCCAGGATCCCGTCACTGTTTTTACTTTTAAATAAGTTAAGATTATGACACAGTGGGATGATGAAATCCCATTAGTGACAAAGTCTAGACCAGGTGATTCATGCACTGTACAGTATTTACCCATAAATTTTATGGTTTTAATATCAGGTCAGCCCTAAACATTAAGGGTAAGGACCGATTCACTAATTAGTTATACCACCCAGCATAACAGAATCTAAAAAGAACTATTTTGAGAATACCCGCACCATCTAAGGTAGAAGGCTACTTATTAAGATGCCACATTGGCTTGTTTGCATGACACCTGTCATAGGCTCAGTCATGAACCATCATTTTAGTCTTAGTCTCAGTTTCAGCTGCTTTACCAAGTTGGGCAGACACCTACCTGCTTGGCAGTGTTTCATATCAGGAATTATGTGCAGTTTTCCTCTAATTCACAGGACTTGAAACAAATATTGGCTAATGGCACACAATTCTAAGTGGTATTTTCATTTAGCAAGTGTGAGTTATTTACCACTTGCTGTTGATCCAGTTTGAGTTTAGCCAACTGCTAGGTGTCTAGGCTTTAGTTTCATTGTTCTGTTTTCAAGTTAGATTTGGGCTAATCAGTCCCCTTAAATAATAATTAGACCTAATGGTGGCTAGGTCATTAGGAGATCTGTAAATCCCGACAGATTTTACCTGCTGAGTTTGCTAATTATATTGTACCAGACCAAAAGATGTCCCTCATTGGGAATACTGTATCCCCTATTGAGTGGGTTTACTGTACAGTATAGTACTTTGAATTTCTTATGATTCATTATTTTGTATTCAATGTAGATGAGATGTGAAAAGCTTTGGCATTTAAGGTATACCATTTTTAGCTAAAACAAATAATGAAAGTTAATACACTACCTGTATATCTCTTGTTATTGGTGTTGAAATAAGATGATAATGTGATACTAGTGAAAAGGGTCCCAATCCGAATAAGCCCAGTTCTTATGATGGTTTTTAATTCCAATGGGCCACACGTGTAATGGTTATACCTGTAGTGCATTTTTTCCCACTTCTCAAGAGTTACAGCTGATTGGCTGTTGCAAACCTGTCCGATTTCATCTTGAAGTAATGATGTATTTCTAAATGAGTTTATTCATAATCTTTGGAATGACCATTTCTGACGAGAAAGATATTTAGCTAAATTATAAAAAAGATACATTACATTCATTATTTCAAACATAAACACGTAGGAAGTTTATCAGAAGTATTATACATGAATTAACTGTTAAACTCTTGTTCTGGCCCTTAACCATTGATTCTTGATGAGTTAATGGATTTGGAACATGTGAAAGTTTATTGGGTTTTAGTAGCAAAACCCAACTTGTCCTTTTCTTCTTTTATTTAGGAAAATATATTATATACAGTTCCAAGTGTATATCACCGTAATTTAACCACTGTCGCTATGAGTGTTAAATAAGGACTGAGGCTATCTTAGATTAGCTCAACTAAATGTGTCTGGTTTGTGTGAGAGTTGGAGTGATAATGCCCAGGCTAGCCAGTTTGTAATATCTGACCGAGCATTTTAGGGCCCCACCTCAAAGGTGGAACTTACCCATCACGTGATGTGACCGTGTCACCTCATAGCTAGTGAAAATATACAGGGGGTGATATGATTATATTAGCTTAATGTATTACCCCACATGTATTGTCTAATGATAGACCCTGCTGCCATATGGCATCACAAAAAATTTGACCAAGTTCCAGGTTGCTGATCTGACTTTCTGCCTCATTTACACACAATTGCAGGGTCTCAATTGTTTCTCTTACCATTGACAACACAACATACAGTATATTGTTTCTCACTCTTAATCTTTATTTAATTTTTGTATTTCTTTATAGTTCTTTATTATTATTATTATTATTATTATTATTATTATTATTATTATTATTATTATTATTAGTGTTATTATTATCATTATTTTATTTTTATTTGTTTATTTATTTTTAGTACTGTATAAATTTTATTTATTATGATTTATTATTTATATTAATTATTATTATTATTATTATTTTTATTTTTATTATTATTATTATTATTATTATTATTATTATTATTATTATTATTTTTATTATTATTATTATTATTATTATTATTATTATTATTATTATTATTATTATTATTATTTTTATTATTATTATTATTACATCTTTGCTCTCCAGGCCCTGATGTGGGTCAGTGACCTGTGCCCGGGTGGACTAATCCCTGTAAAATTTTTTTATAAAGACTAAGGTGCTAATACACTCTGGTAGCAAATTCACGCTTTCGGAGGATGCCTTTAATATATATTGTAGTACTGTACTTATTTTTAGCCACAATAAGGCATAGTAAGACAAATTACATATCAGTAATACTACATTATGCAAAAACTAACATTCTAAAATATCAGAATCACATTGAAATATTACACGGATGTTAGCAGAGGCGGGAAATATGACTGCGAACAACTTAATATTTTTCCCGCCTCTGCTAACATCCGTGTAATATTTCAATGTGATTCTGATATTTTAGAATGTTAGTTTTTGCATAATGTAGTATTACTGATATGTAATTTGTCATAGTATGCCTTATTGTGGGTAAAAATAAGTATATATTAAATGCATCCTCTGAAAGCGGGAATTTACTACCAGAGTTTAACAGTTAATTCATGTATAATACTTCTGATAAATTTCCTACGTGCTTATGTTTGAATTAATGAATGTTTGTATCGTTATATAATTTAGCTAAATATCTTTCTCGTCAGAAACGGTCATTCCAACGATTATGAATAAACTCATTTAAAAATACTACATCATTACTTCAGGACAAAATCGGACAGATTTGCAATAGCCAATCAGCTGTAACTTTTGAGGAGTGGGCGGGGCATCTCTTCTCAGCTGAGAAAAAGCGTACTTTAGTTATATTTACATTGGGGGCTGTTAGAGGAGAGGATTTGAAAACCATTTGACCTGCATTGAGAGTTAGACCAATGAATAATTTTAGAAATTAATTAGTATAGCAATCCCTGAATGCTATGCTGTGCAGTATATCATTCTCTTATCTTATGTTGTTTGATATGATACATAAATTAAAGTTAACATATTGTGACCTGCCCTCTCTGAGACCCCGGAACAAGTAAATATTTTTAAGCATGATAAAATGTTAAAGAAAATTCCTTGTATGGATGCCAGTATTGTGCTGTGCATATTATGTAGAAACAGCCATTGTATACGGTATATAGTACAGTAGCTAGTGATATACTGTACTTTAGTAGTAGTGTACATTGAATTACAAGCATATACACATACATACTACTTCTCTGATGTAACAGCATGAGGGCTGATGTGTGTGAGGTGAGGGGATGTCGGGGGTGGACGTTGTGTTATAGAGAATGAAGTCACTCGAAAGGAGTCCTTCCTTCCATGAATATTTAGTGAGAGAACTTCCCCAATGTCCTTCGGAAGGACATTGTTGAAGTTCCTGCACCAAATACAGTAAGATGTTTCAATGTACTGTAGTTTCTATTTATGAACATGATAAAATACATTCTTTAATAAAATGGCATTCATAAGTGTAATTGGATAAAGATGATCCTTCAATAAAGTTTCTATATGTAGATGCTGTTCACATAAGCTGCTGTTTAACTTAACCCTATTTTTACAAGAAAAAATCTGCAAGTTAATTAACTTTTCATGATACTCCAGAACCACAATGGTCTTGTGAACACAGAACACAACACAACACTCAAGGCCTCTCTTTTAAAATGGACATATTATAGAGTAATATAGACTACAGTATAGATCTTTCAGTTTTTGCCACATGATTAATACTAATAGTAATTATAAGCTTATAAACAATTTATCTTTTATGTTAAAACTTCATAAATACCATACAGTAGTTACACTGGGTAAGTCAAAGAAACTACCAGGGTATTATCAAAAGATTCAGATTTGACATGATTTTTTTTTCCAAATTTAATTTGACTCAAATGGACCATACTGTATGTACCCTTCAAATTTATGAATCTGATAAATTGCATCATGTATTCTGAGTGAGATGAGCAACCAAAAATTGAAGGTAATTCCAGCATATGACGAGCATGAATCTAAGTTTATAGTTATGAGCACAGAAGAAATGGAAGACAGATATATGAAAACTCCTTTTATAGCTGTGAAGACAAACCATCATCAAGTATCCCTGGGAAAACACTCAATACTGTACATGATGGCTGGATACATTGTTCACAGAGAGTGTAGTGAAAGATCCCATGCTCTTTTATGTGTATCCCAGGAGTAAAATGAAAACCAAGGATACTGTCAGCCCTCTAAAGGATGAAAGCAAGGTGACCCTGAATGATGACAGTCAAACAGCTGATACCTTAAATGAATACTGTACTGTACTTTGCATCAGTATCCACACAAAAGATAAAGGATAACATGAAAGATAATAATTACAGATGATATCATTAAAATGAAAATAGCCAGCTTGAAAGAATTCAAAGCCCCTGGAGTGAGTGGAGCATGGACCAAGATGGTAAACGAGATTTGCATCCCTCAAAGACTATTATTCAGGAAATCCCTGGATCAAGGTAAAGCGCCTCGGGACTGGAAATCAGCCAACGTCACCTAAGTATACAAGGAGGGGAGGAAAGGTGCAACAGAAAACTACAGTCCAATAAACTACAGTCCAATCAGCCTAACTTCACATATATGCAAGCTCCTTGAAAATATTCTGAGGGACAAAATCATCCAACACCTGACCGAACACAGTCTCATCAATGCATCACAACATGGTTTCATTGAAAGAAAATCCTATCTGACAAACTTACTCACATTCCTTGAAATGGAAACAGAATATATGGACCAAGGCTCACCAGTGGATGTGTTGTACATGGCGTTTGACGAAGTCCCACATGCACGACTAGGCTCTAAGATCCAGGCACACAGCATTACATGCAAGATTTTGAAGTGGATTAACAACTGGCTCAAAGACAGGCAACAAAGAGTGGTAATAAATGCAGTACGTTCTGAATGGAAAAAGGTTCTCAGTGGAGTACTACAAGGCTTTACCCTTGGACCCACCTTGTTTTGATCTACATAAACAAAATAGATAAAGCCAAATGAGCCACATTTTTAAGTTTGCAAACAACACAAAAATATTTGGGAAGGTATTAAGTCAAGATGATGTCACAATAATGCAGAAATACCTACATGAGCTGTTCAAGTGGTCTCGAGACTTTCATTACCCTACACTTAGGATACTGCAACTCTAATCTCACTTATTCTGTTAATAACACTTTCGATAAGGAAAAAGATCTTGGCATTGTGATAGATCATTCACTAAAGGTGGCTCAATAAGTGGAGGTAGCAGTGAGAAAGCAAACCAAGTTTTGGAATTATAAAATATACATCCCAGTCTGGATTACTGTATACAAGTATGGAAACCCTACCTCCAGAAAGACCTAACATCCCTAGAAAAGGTATGACATAGAACAACTAAGATTCCAGAACTATTTCATCTCAATTACTGTACTGTATGCAACTAGATGGAGCACCTTAGGACTAACAACCTTTCAGACAATGCATAATATGGCAGATGTCATTGAAACATTCAAAATCCAGAAAGGGAAGGAAAACATGAACCTGGGCCAACACGGGAGGACATAACTAGAAGTTATCATGCAGAACAAACATAAGGAAAAACTTCTTCATCCAGAAGGTGGTAGACCTATGGAATGGTCTATCATCCCAAGCTGTAGAATCACACAGTACTGGGCTTCAAAATAGCCACAGGCCACTGGCCACTGGCCTCCTTCCCTTGGCATGGCCACCTCTAGTGGGTGATAAATTCAAGTAGGTAAAAATATTGTAGCCTTTCCCACCAATTTGCTCACTTACCTCTCTTGACTCAACATTCAAAATATTTACTTCACTGTAGGGAGGAGGGAGGTCATCTGTCCCAAACTCATCTGCTCAGTCATGAGATAGGTTTTCATGTTTCACTCCTTGACAACCCCTGGAAACCAGAGAGCTTGGTTTCAGTCACTGGAGATGTTTGTAGGTTATGGAATGGGACTTTTCAAGTCCCAAGGTGATTAGCTAATTCAAATGCTTTGGTGAGGTTTATGAAGGCAAGAGCCACAAAAGTGTTACATTTCTCTAGGCTGCAGTAGGTGAAGTCTAGAAAGCTGACAAAGCTTAGTGAGTAGAGGAGGTCTTTTCTTTGCCTAATTGCTGAGGGTCTCTGGTGCCTGCAATATCTGCAGAAGATAAGTCAAATACAAAACATTCACAGATTGACCTGCGTACAGTATAGGGATACTGGAAATAGTTTATAACAAGTTTAAAGATTGTGGACTTTTATACTTGGGTACTGGTGAAACTTAAACATATGGGATCTTCCAGTCAGCAGAGCATTTTCTTTGTCATAGAGAAACACTGATTATAGAGCAGAGGGGTTTGGCTAGTTCTGGGAAGAACTCCTTGAATAGTTTTACTGATATATCAATGTTAGTGGGAAGTAATTGATGGTGAGTTTGTCTATTCACCTGGCAACTTCAAAATCCTGCACTAAGTCACTGAGTCACTGAGTGAGGAGACGTGTAGGTACCAGTAAGCTGGGAGACACATAGCATCTTGCTAGGCAACGTCAGCTCATAGGGTGGCAAAATGGATATTACTGTAGTTTGTTCAGCTGCATGGTTCCTGAAACTTACTATACCACTGACTGATGCTTTACTGCTTCAAGTGTTGCAGCTTGGCTGGATAGTAAGAGTTCTTTGCAGTTCGTATTTCACAAATTACTTTGATAAGAAAGACTCTGTAGCAATTTTTTTCATTGAAATAAAGGCCCTGCTTTGCTGCTGCTTATGTCTTAATCTGACATGTGAACCAAGGAAGGTCAGCTGGATGTAACTTGATAGACTTGTCAAGGGAGAAATAGTGGTAAACTTTTGTGGTAGAGTTGATGTAATTTGCCCATTTAGTGTCTAGTGATACATCATCCACACTTAATGCGGTGCAGTACTTCAGTCCACAGATATTAAGCAATTCACTGTCCAAAAACACACAATGCAGAGTCAGTGACCAGCTTGTAAATCTTGATATAAGGGCTCTGCACTTGAGTGGTCATGGGAGCTGAAAACCCAAACATTGATAAGTGTGTACAGTACTACAGCTGATAAGGGGCATTGGATGGGGTGGTAGGCACTGATTTGCTAAATCTGTTAAGACACTGTCAAAAGTGTTTTGACCGTGTGTGTGTCTGTGTGTTTAAGCAGTTTAGCCAGTTTTTATTAAATTAGTTAGTGGGTCGTTGTTGGTGAGGAAAGAACTGATTTATTACAGAGAAATATTACTGTGGTTCACAGCTTAGTAGAATGCATATTTTTACCTGTATTCATCAGCTGATTTCACATAAAATAAATTTTTTACTGAAAAGAAAACAACCCTAAAACCTTTTGTACAATGTCACCTCTGATCTGAATAACATCATCTGGCATTAGTCAAATGAAATGCTAAAAGTGGCATTCCCATAATAATGATTCCTCATCAATCATTTAAAAAAGATACAGAGTAATGTGATTATCAACTTTGCCCTGACAGCTGATGTTCCATTGTTTACCAACTACTTTACTGTACATTAAAGAATTAAAATATTCAAGAATTTTTTAAGGCTACTTGTCACCAGTTACTCCAGCATTCTATGGTTGTGTCTCATATTTAAAGTTACAAACTGGACTGTTTATTCATTAACATTTTTGTTTGATGAATTTGCTTCTGTAATGTCAGAGTACAGGGGTAATTCCTCTACTTTTTTATTCTGTATAAATTTCTTAGCAGTAAATAATGTGAGCATCTCCTGCAGGTGGGACTGAGAAGCAGCAATCTTACATCAACTACACTTCGACCTGCAGAAGCCACTGAGACTCTCTTCGCCACACACACTGGAGAAAAGCAATTTCAGCATCCACATTATCCATTTCAGTTATCAGAAAGATGTTTTAAAGATCAGATTGAAAGTCATAATGCTGAAAAGAAGCATGCTTGTCCATATTGTCCCTATCGTGCTTATGAAAAACCTAAACTGACAGCTCACTTACGAACTCACACAGGAGAAAAGCCATACTCCTGTCAGTACTGTCCGTTAAGGTTTAGTGTTAAGTGTAATCTCAAGACTCATATTCGAAAACACACAGGAGAGAAACCATTTTCCTGTCCACATTGTCAGTATCGTTGTGCTCATAAGAGTGATCTAAACAGACACATGTTTAAACACAGGAATGAGAAGAACAGGAAATAAATAACATAGTTGTAGTGTAACAAAGATACTGTATCACTGTTCAAATATACTGTATTATTAATTTATAAGGACATGGAAGTTCTTCAGCACATATTACATTAATTAAGAATGCAATGTACTGTATACTAGATAGTTCAGTTACCATTCTTTATGTAATTTTTTGTCCTCTAGCAACATATACTGTACTGATGACATAGATGTTTAATTTTTACCTCCTGTCTGAGGGGATATGTTTTTTTATTTTGTTGTGTATGCATGAACAAATATCCTATATATCGTACTCATAAATGACTGGACAATAATGTAAAGAAAGTACAGTATGCAAATTGGTTGGGTGATGATAAAGGAAGATTGCTAAACTTCTACAGAAAGTAGATTAAAAGTGAAAGTAAAGTGGTGTACTAAAGAGGGGATGTCATTTAATGAGTACAGTGCCATATTATTGTACATGTAGTTAGAAATATGTTGAGTAGCAGTGTTTTTATCTTGAGCTGACTGCTGGCCAAATGGAATAATTCAAGTGACATCTTGTCAAGTTCATAGTGTTCCTGAAACAAAATACAGACTATATTCCATTCTCAAATTCTGTATCATAAAAAAATATTAACCAACTCTTAGTTGTATTCATAATATCACTTAGATTCACTGAGTTTTCTTATTTATTTATCTGTTCCCAGTACTGTACAGTATATAAGCTACAGACCTCATATTTCCCAACCTCTTCCACCCCCTATCTGGCTTCTACCTAATAATTCTGTGAAATTCTGCTAACTGAATGTCAACTTACACATATTGGACAGCCTGTATGGATAAAAGTCCATTTGTGAAGGTAATTCAGATTTCTATTGTCTTGTTCACTGGCAACAGCGATAGTTCTACTGTAACACTGTGTTGTAGTTTTCATACCATAATCTGTATTGTACTCTACTAAGAAATCTTATTAGGGAGTTCCAATTTGATATGATACTGTTTTTGGAATCTTTGTTTGTACTGTAAATAAAATGTTAATATTGTGTGTATGGGTCCATGCTTACTTTCAACCACAGAACTTGAGCAACATCAAGGTGTAATGAGACCAACATTCCTTATGAAGTTCAAATACTTAAATTCAAGTATCCCGTACAGTATCCAAAGTTATCATGATACTGATTTTTAGTCCTATAGACACACCGTAAATGACTTCTTTACACACATAGCTTCCATAAACTGTATCTTATCAAATTTTGAAGATTGCATCAGTAGAAAGTACATTGGATACAGTATAGTACAGGGCTGCATACTCAAAACACATCATCAGTTACATACAGCAGCAGACATATGGCACCATAACTTACAGACTGCTTACAGTCCCTTAAATTTCTCATACTCAAAATTTAATTACGGGTCCATAAGCAGTCTGTAACTCTACTGTTTACACTGTAAATTCAGTTCTCTTATCCAAAGGTAGATGACAGTGCATAAGGTAGTTGGCCAATCGTCGCTCTGTTAACCCTTAAGCCCCGGGTTAGGGTGCTGTTGGCAGTACTCCCCACGCGGGGTTAAATCGAGAAAAAAAATCAACATCCCCCAAAAAAAAAATAAATAAATACCTTACTGTAAATAAAAAAAAAGGCAGGAAAATAGGCGGACGTTCTGGAACTTCACCCGGGGCCTAAGGGCTAACAAAATCATCAGCCAATCACAAGAGTGTGTGAAATCACCAAAAGAAAGAAAATAATCTTAAGGTAGTTGGACTTGAGGAACACCCTTCATCATAATATATTAGATTAAACACACTTAAATTGCTTTAATTGAGTTTAACTTCCCTTCTTGTCTGTCAACTACAGTACAGTACTTGCATTTGAAGCTACTTTCTGGAAGGAACAGCAGCAGCCGTAGAGTCTTTTGACTTGTGTACATTTTATTAGGTACTGTATTCGGTGTTTTATCCCTAATAGGATTTGGGTTGCTAACCCCTGGCCTAATGCTGGCCTATGACAAGACACATAACCTAGACAAGGATAGCCTTTTTCTGGGCTACTTCAAATAAATAGGTTATTGATAGCATAGCCTTGCCTAACCTAAATGACGAATCACTTCTCTTATACTACTGATTTAGCCGAGAGTCCTAGACCTTGGTGTTTTCCTTTCAATGTTTGGGTAATTTGGTCTGACTTTGCTTGAAGTTCATCAGAAAAGCAAGACTACAATCCTGAAACTAAATCAAATTAGCCTTAAAGTTTCTAAAATTAATACCCGGTATGCTTGATCAGAGAACATGGTTATTAGGCTGATTGTGTCGTTAGTGGATGATATAGTAATGGGTTGCATGAGATGATGGGTAAAGGGCTGAGTTGTGGAAAGAGAACTCCATAGCAGATTATAATTGTTTCATAATTTAGAATGAATTAAAGCAAATAATGGAAAAATCTGTGTTGTTCTAGATTTCAGCCATCCTGCACCTTAGTGGTAAATGGTTCACAGGTGTGGAAAAGAAATATAGGATTGAGGCATGAAATCACATTTTATGAGTGGGAACTCAAATTTGTTACCTCTGAGATTTTGAGACATTAAACATTCCATGACAGAGCCTGTCAGTCATAAGACACAATTATTCAGCAATTTATTTACTACCCAGCCACTTCAGGTGTCTTTCAAGGTATCGACTTGTATAATGATTTCCAATTTTGCTAATGAAAAATCTTAGGTCAAGAGTTAAACTAAAAACAGCCTACTACACCTCATGAATCACTAGTTCCCTCCCTGATCCAGAGTTTAAGGAGGGAATCCAGGTCACTTATCTTGGTCCTCAGTCTTAGTTTATTTATTCAAAATAAGATATTCTCTTTAATGATTGAAGATAATTTTTTGACACCACTTTATCTATACTGTACTAATATAAACAGTTGTTTTAATGAAAAACAATTGCAATTTAACTCCCTTTTTCTTTAAAGAATGCAAACTTTAGCTGTCACACGGCCAAGAAGGCCACCCAGGGTGTACAGAGATGCATTTATGCTCTACTGTAGCTGTACAATGTTAACTGTTTTCAACGTATTTATTCTTTACTTTTATTTTTACAGGACATATACGTAGTGGTTGATCTTTGTGCAAAACCCTCCCAGTTGACCAACATTTTCCCTCCCTGGTAACATAATTCCCAGTACAGTACACTAATACTTGGGCTCTACCATTTGATATACTGTATTGTACTGTACTGTACTGCACTGTACTGTACTACAATTACTTTTGTTCCTTTGGAATGTAACCCTCAGAAGTACATTGGCTCTACCATTTTATATCGTGTACATTTTTTCACTTAATGAATGGATTTTCAGGAACCCAACCCCTTTGTATATCAGGGTACAATCTACCTGTTTATGAAAAAGGGAAAATAATGATTTTCAATTTGAACATTAGATAATACAGTACAGTACAACATATTGCAATGTGTCCACTGTATATGTAAAGTCGATTGTTATGGGTATGTATGATATTTCTGGTTCCGGCCACCACATCTCCAAGACTGTGACTCCACCATTGTTTACACCTCATCCTGTATTTGAAAGCCCTCTTTCACTATGCCTTTATCTAATGCTTCAGCTCCTCCCGGCAAGATATGAAAGTCAACCACATGTCAACAGCACTTGCATGTCTACATCTTTTGGTAAGTGTTAAATTTTAACATTTAATATCTACAATGTTGTAACATAAAAGAATTTTAATTTGAAATAATATAACTGTAAATTTTATATGAAGAGGGTATGGGAATGATATGTCATCAACACTTAAATGTCTGCATATATGTTAAGGTCTACCATTGGCAGATCAGGATGGGGTAGGTAGTGCACAACTTGACCAGAGTAGGGTATGCAGTGACTAATTTGAACAAAGGGGATGGAACAACTCTCGACTGTCTGGTACTTCAGCTTTTCATCAGTTTTGACCTTTCAATCTGCATAAAGTTTTAAATTTTCATTGGTAATGTTTGTCATTATTTATTGTGGAATATTAAGGGAACCATTTTGGATAACTACCAGGCAGCTCTTGTAATAAAGAGCTGCTTACTGGAGGAGTCTATAAGTACAGTACAACAGTACAGTACTCACTTAACTATAATATCAGCCAAGGTTGATTTTTTATTCACTCTGGATACCGTACTGTGTACTGATTTCCCTTCATTCACCATCATAGTCTTTCCTTACATGAAAGGGACTTGATACAGCATTTGCCTCATGAATGACTTGGATAATATTTAGAGCCGAGTTTTTCCTGTGAACATTTATTTTTATTTTTTTTTTTTTTACGGGGATTAGCCCTCCCGGGCACAGGTCACTAACCCACATCAGGGCCTGGGGGGCGAAAATGTAATAATAATAATAATAATAATAATAATACTAATAATAATAATAATGGCGACGACGACGACGACGACGATGATGATGATGATTCATAGTAAATAAAATTTATAATAAAAAATAATAATAATGAAAAAATAACACTGTAGTAATAATAAAAATAATAATAATAGTAATAATAACAATAATAATAATAATAATAATAATAATAATAATAATAATAATAATAATAATAAAGAAATAAAAAAAAGAAAAAAGATCAAAAGTAAGAAATATACTTAAGTATGTTGTGTTGTCAATAGTAAAAGAAACAATTGAGACCCTGCAATTGTGTGTAAATGAGGCAGAAAGTCAGATTAGCACACGAAGGCATACTGTCTGCTCTCTTTTATTCAGGTCAGTCTGCCATTTTCTATTCAGTTTCCACCTGGCCACCATTGGGAGACCTTCAGCCCAACTCTTCCTTGGCTGCTTTTATTTAAGCTTAATCACAGTGCCACTTTGGGACACTACACTACTTGTACCATAGTTGTAGATGTTACCGTACAATTAAGACTGCCATTTAGCTTATGATTCTCATTTATATAAGGTGTGTTTTTAATTACTACAGTACTGTACTGGTTTTTCTAAGCTCAGCTTTGTTAGTTACCAGGTAGCTTTGGCTTTGGCCTGTAATTCCCCCTTCAAATGCATATGGTATGCCAATCCATATTGTTTTGTTGAAAGTGCAAGTAACATTTATCTTGTTCCTTATATTCTTTACCTGTCATACAAAAGAAAATCCCAGTCTAATTCTATACCTGTACTACTGTACTGTGTAGGAATATACGACAACTTACTCATGCCTTGCAACTTTTGTTCTTTTTGTACATAATTACTTAAAATTGATTCTTTGTTTCTTTTAATTTGATTTACTGTATATATTTGGGTACAAATTTCTTATTAATTTCGATTTCTGTCCCATGTGGCTAATGTGTCTGAGTTTTAACAATCACTACATGATTAGGGCTCCAATTTGAGATCACCTTTCTGTGTACCCTCAGCATATGTCCTCGTTGTGCAGCCTCAGAGTGTACCCTTAATGTGTACCCTCAGTATGTGTCCTCAGCATGTGCCCTTAGCCTGCCCCTCAGTGTGTGCCCTTAATGTGTACCCTCAGTAGGTGTCCTCACTCCTCAGCATGTGCCTTTAGCCTGCCCCTCAGAGTGTACCCTCATTGTATACTTCATGTTTTTTACCTTCTGATTACTATTTCTTTAATTTAATTTTTTTGGCACATTCTGTGTGAAAATTTGTTTGTGCATTTAACAGATTAAAAGAAAGTGAATAAAAATACACATATCTACTCAAAATTTTGAGTTGAAAAGTAACAATAACACAATTTTGCCTGGTAGGAGGAGTGGTAAGGCAATATAATATACCTGTAGTTATGGTGACATCTAACTTGGCGAACTGCTAAGTCCACACACACACACTTTCATGTAAGGTAAAATAAATTATTTTGTATAAATTATTGATTTTATGTCTATTTATAAATCATATGGGTTATTTAGACATTATTTAATCATTATAGCAGCAGGATATAAAACTTGTTTGGGCTCTTCAGAGGCTCAGGAACAGAATCTAATTTTCCCCAGAAGTTATTAATATCAATACAGTATACAATTGATTACTTAGCAATGGCTTTTGAGGTCCCTAACCCCATCGTATAACAGTAATTGCCTGTATCTATGGAATAGGAACAGTGATGAGATATTCCTATAAATGTGCAATGCTGGAATCTTTCTGATATCTGTATTGTTCATTTTATTATTATAATTTTTCTGCACCGACCAAGGAGGCAAGGTCCCCCAATACCACATCTAACCCACAGATGACACCAATAATCCATCTGAGATTACACATTGGCTTTTAGATACCAGAAGTTGTCTCATAGGCCTGTTGATCCATAAAGGGCAGTGTGAATACAGCTCGCTGAATACTAAGCTCTTGGTACATAAATAGGAAGTGTGGTCAGCACTATTTCCAACTGTCTTCACTTCCCTGACTGTAATGTTAGGTACCCTTTGATACAGCTGGATGGATTGTTATGTAAAGCTGTGTCCTCAGAATACACTCTTATTAAGAAAAGTACAGTCAACCCTCGCTTTACGCGGTCCCACATTCCGCGTTTCCACGTTTACGCGGTGCCCTGCCGAAACCAGGATGCTCACATTCCGCGGTGCGTGTACCCCTTTACGCGGAGAGTGTCTGGCTCGACGCTATTTTTAGATTTGCCCCTCCCGCCTGCTCCCGCCTCCGCCTCCGCAAGCCGCGCGGTAAGGTTGCGCAGTGCATGTCTCTGTTGCGTTATCAGTGACGTCATATGACGTATCGGACTGTGATTGGCCATGCATCCCTACCTCCCTCCGCTGCTAGCTGTAATTGGTTTAAAGTAATATGACGTGTCCACCCGGGGGAGGGAGGGAGGGAGGAAAGACGATGCTTGACCTAGCCGCGGCAGTTTCATCCCTCCAGGCCACACCGTGTAATCGTGCATCCATTGTTCTGTAAAATGGCTTCCGCCGGACCACCGCCCCCAGAGAGAAACTTTTCCTTGCCTGGACCCAGCCGCCCTAAGCCAAAGAAGACACGACATTCCTTAAGCTACGAGGTGAAGTACAAGATCATCCAAGAGTTGGAGAAAGGATTAAGACAGGTTGATTTGGCGCGCCAGCATGGTGTGTACGAATCTACGATCCAGACGATAAAGAAGGATGCAGCCAAGATAAAGGAGCACATGAGCATCACAAAGTCTACAGGTGCTTCTATGATCAAGTATTTCCACAACCAGGTGCTTCTCAAGACGGAAAAATTACTTGTGAGCTACTTGGTGCGTCAGGCGTGACGGAACATGGCGGTGGCCACGCGCTCTGTTAAGGAGTACGCACGTGAACTGTATGCTGCAGTGTCACGAAAGATGGGAATTGCAGAGCCCAAACCCTTTAATGCTTCCTCTGGGTGGTTACAGAGGTTTAAGAAGAGGAACAAGATCACCAATATCAACATTGGTGGTGAAGAAGCTAGTGCTGACCGTGTTGCGGCTAGTGAATTTCCTCCGTTTTTACGTGAGATTATGGAGGAAGGACAGTACACCGACGACCAGGTGTTTAACATGGACGAATCTGGTCTTTTTTGGAAAAAGCTACCTTCCAAGACCTTCGTTGTGAAGAATGCCAGCAAGATTCGGGGCCGGAAGTTGCAGAAGGAGCGCATCACCGTCCTGTTTACCACCAATGCCTCCGGTACCTGTAAGCTCAAGTTATCAGTGATCCACACAGCACGCAAGCCGCATGCCTACAAGAGCATGGACATGACCAAGCTAAATGTCCACTGGCTGACCGCACATAAGGCGTGGATGTTCTCTACACTGTCCCTCTCCTGGTTTGATGACTGTTTCATTCCCGATGTGAAGAAATTCTGTGAGCAACAGAATGTGCCATTCAAGATTTTGCTGCTGCTGGACAACGCACCAGGACACTTGCCCCTACTGTTAGATCGTCACCCCAACGTAAAAGTGGTCTTCCTTCCTCCCTCCCAACACTACGTCTATATTACAGCCCATGGACCAAGAGTTAATCTCTAATGTAAAAGCTGCATTCTCTACGAAAAAATTCAAGCTCCTGAACGACTACACCAACACCAGGGAGGAGTTGCGTAACCTGAGTGACACCACCACCGATAGCAAGAGCGAAGACGACGAGGATCAACAGTTGGCAGAGCAACAAGTACTTTTAAAACAATTCTGGAGAATATTCAACATCAAGAAAGCTGTGGACTTCTTGGTGGAGGCATGGGATCAGCTGTCTGTAGCAACTGTTTGTCACGCATGGAGACATGTGTTGCAAGGCATTCCGGCCGTTAGGCAGAGTCAATCTGTGACTGGTGAGGTTCAGACTGTTGCAGTAGCAGTGGACCTTGCCAGAGAAGCTGCGCAGAGTGTTACAGCTGCAGGCTTCTCCGAGACCACCAACGACGACATCCTGGAGGTGATAAGGGATCCTGATGTGACTACTGACGAGATGGTAGATGATGATAACGTCAGTGAAGAGGCAGGTGGTTCGTCATCCCAAGAAGAACACCGCTTATCCCATAGTAATGTTAGGGGTGCCATCGAGTGTATCGAGAAAGTCAAGCTCCTCCTTTCCGACGACTCTGACGCAAACAGGTATGAAATCTTCACTACCCAGCTGTTGCAGACTATGGAGCCCTACTTCAAGGTTTACCATGACAACATAAACACCAGCCGTCAGCAAAGCATAACAGAGTTCTTCGACCACAACCCACCACAGCCAGCCCAAGCCAGTGATAGTGACAGAGGTAGAGACAGTGATGATGACTTTGAGGGATTTGTCAGGGAGGCCCTGACAAGTGTGGATGACAGTGATGGTGACTCACCTGAGGGCCAGTAGCCTGCCCTCTGCCTCGGAACCAGCCTCCATCCCCGTATGCCGACCCATCTCTTCTACTAACGTAAGTGTTAAACCTAACTTTTAGTTTTCCTAACCTAACCTTTATTTTTCCTAACTTAACCTTTATTTTTCCTAACCTAACCTCTTCTATATTAATTGTGTGTGCATACCATCATTAAGTTAAGATAAAATTTTTACTTAAACATAGTTGTGTGTCGTCAAAAAGTGGAGTTTGGGCCAGTCTCTATTTCAATTAATCCCACATGTTATGTTATGTTCACTTTACGCGTTTCTCACTTTCCGCGGTACCCTGTGGGTTGAATTTACCACGTAAAGTGAGGGTTGACTGTACATGTTATTAGAAATCAATTTGTTAAACATGTATCTGTGGCCATCATTAGGACTGTTGAGAATAAAAGGGCTTTTTGGCGGTGGTCTTTATGTGTTTATAAGGAAAAACTTACATATACGAGGTCTGTCCAAAAAGAAACCAAACTTTTCAAAAAAGACATTTTTTTCCAGTTCTGGAACATGTTTTGAGGGATGGTGTATAAGTCTCGTAGCAAATTTTCCTCTATCTCTTCTATCGTCTGAAATCGGCCACCTTTCAGGGTGGATTTCAACTTTGGGAAAAAAAAAGTCCACAGGGGCCAAATATGGAGAGTAGGGCAGCTGGGGGATGATAGTCGTCTCGTGCTTCACCAAAAAGGCACAGATAAGGAGCGACGCGAGAGCAGGTGCATTGTCATAGTGCAGCATCCAGGTCTTGTTTGTCCATTCCTCAGGCCTCTTCCTTCGCACTGCCTCCCTCAAACACTTCAGTAAAACTCTTTATTGACTGTCTGACCATGTGGAACAAACTCATGATGAACGACGCCCTTCCAATCAAAAATGACAATCAACTTCACCTCCACATCAGAGCGACTCTGACGTCCAGACTTGGGATCATCTTCGGTGGATGTTCTTCCCCTTTTGAAATGCTGGTACCACACTTGATATTGCGGATGGCTCAAACAATCCTCCCCATAAGCCTGTTGCAACATTTGAAAAGTCTCCTTAAAAGTTTTTCCCAATTTGAATCAGAATTTCACGCGAACACATTGCTCTTCAAGATCCTTCATTGTTCAACTTGCAACAAATTGCCAAGTGCACTAAACACACGCTCACTCTAGCACATGTAGTTTGATGACTAATTGATGTGCGTGATGCGACTAGTGTTAGACTAAAGGTCAAGGTCACCACTACACAGTGCTCCTGTTGCGAGCACGCTGCGCCGGCTCGTTGGCGCACTATTTAAAAAGTTTGGTTTCTTTTTGGGCAGACCTCATAGTTTAGAATTAGATAAATTACTTGGGGAGTTAGCAGGCAGAAACAGTGATTATTGTACTTAGTGCCAGGCTGATGCTTACAGTCTCCAACAGATGGTTATGGAGCCTGGTGAGGTGCCTGAGGTGAGAACAGAAGATGACTTCTCCAGTACCAAGCGCTTCCAGTGTCAAAACTGTAGCTACAATACCAACAGAAGACATGACCTCATCAGGCACATGCGAACTCACACTGGAGAGAAACCTTATTCTTGTCCCCACTGCTCTCAGCTATTTACTCAGAATAGAAATCTAAAGAATCACCTTCACATCCACATGAGAGAGCAGACTTTTCCATACATGAAATGTACGGTTGGTGTACTTGACTGTAAAATCCCTCTCATCATATTTCAAATATTTTAATTTTCTTTGAATATTCACTGTAGTCCTATTTGTTTTGTTTTTTTACAGTTTTAGTGAATCAAGAGCAAATTGATTGTATAAGATCAGTCCATAATTTTAAACTGTACATGCTATATTACATTACAAATTAATTACTAAAGATAATTTTCAAATGGAACAAACCATACTTGTGCAATCCCATTTTATTGGTACATGTATGTCAGCTGAAGGATGAAGATACAACCTATGGAATGGTATTTAACTTTTATAAAAGATGCCCTTATGACCTTTTTAATAGTATATGAGGGGTGCAGATGAAATAGGCCCCAGTCCAAATCCTGCATTAATTTAAATTAACACAGCCAGTAGAAATGGTGCCTTTTCAGATAGAAATCCATTAGGTCTGGGATCCATTACAGTTGAAGACAATTGGAGCTTGGACTCATAATAATTTGGGCCATTTAAATAAAATCCCATTAGGACTGGGCATTGATCAGTAATTAGGTTAGATTAGATGGACTCTACAGTAGAAGTCCAAAATTCCAGACTGCTTGGGGATTGGGTTGGTCCGGATTTTCGGATTTTCCGGATTCTCAGGCAGTACTTTTAAAATTCAAATTTAAGGAGGAATAAAGAAGAGGTGAACAGGTACATTTTGATAGTTTATTCATTAGCAAATATAGCATGCTTCATTTATCAAAACGAGCAGTTTTAAGGAAAAAGCTGTGAATTCTAGAATTTTATTCTTTGCCTCTTTTATATCATAAATTGTAGACTTTCCAATGTCGTATGTTTCCATTAGAACAGTATTGCTCACATCATGTTCTAGTTTCTTAATTATTTCAAGTTTGTCACTCAGTTTCAACGTGTTCTTCTTTCTCTTCACACAACGAAGTTTATCTACTTTAGGAGCCATTATTATGGGCTTGTACAGTACAGTACTCTGTAAATGAAAAGAGTAGGACTCAAAATTACATACATTGTCACAGTTTGATTGCTCTTTTTAAAGTGGCGACCGCATGGTCACTTGTTGTCGCTGTGGCACTCACGCATGCACAAAAGCCCGCTAAAAAAAAAAAAAGAATTTCCTTAAAGTCCGGATTCTCGGTTGGTCCGGATTTCTGGCATCCGGATTTTTGGACTTTTACTGTATTAAGACTGGAGCCTAGTTGACCAATCATTCTCTATGGGAGCTTTTATTTGGTCTGTGAAGCCCAAACCAGCCAGGGCTTCATACTAATAGATGCTTATTAGCTCAGTGAGGTATTTCCTGATAAAGAGCAGTGTTTTTTTTTTTTGGTTCTGATAAGGGCCAGTATGGGCTGTATTTTTTCAAGTCATAATCATATTGAAGCATAGCAGGTGATCATATTGAAGCATAGCAGGTGATCATATTGTAGCATAGCAGGTGATCATATTGAAGCATAGCAGGTGATCATATTGTAGCATAGCAGGTGATCATATTGAAGCATATCAGGTGATCATATTGAAGCATAGCAGGTGATCATATTGAAGCATAGCAGGTGATCATATTGAAGCATAGCAGGTGATCATATTGAAGCATAGATCATAGCATAGCAGGTGATCATATTGAAGCATAGCAGGTGATCATATTGGCATAGCAGGTGATCATATTGAAGCATAGCAGGTGATCATATTGAAGCATAGCAGGTGATCATATTGAAGCATAGCAGGTGATCATATTGAGAAGCATAGCAGGTGATCATATTGAGCATAGCAGGTGATCATATTGAAGCATAGCAGGTGATCATATTGAAGCATAGCAGGTGATCATATTGAAGCATAGCAGGTGATCATATTGTAGCATAGCAGGTGATCATATTGAAGCATAGCAGGTGATCATATTGAAGCATAGCAGGTGATCATATTGAAGCATAGCAGGTGATCATATTGAAGCATAGCAGGTGATCATATTGAAGCATAGCAGGTGATCATATTGAAGCATAGCAGGTGATCATATCATAGCATAGCAGGTGATCAGCATAGCAGGTGATCATATTGTAGCATAGCAGGTGATCATATTGAAGCATAGCAGGTGATCATATTGTAGCATAGCAGGTGATCATATTGAAGCATAGCAGGTGATCATATTGAAGCATAGCAGGTGATCATATTGAAGCATAGCAGGTGAGGTTAATTAAGTTTTTATATTTTATGTGAAGGCATTTAAGGAGGAGAGAGGCTGTGGTGTCATATGGCCAGCAAGGAAACCTTATGACTTGAAGGTCCAAGATGGTTACAAAAGGTTTCAACTTATATAAATGATTACTTCTGATTAGTTTTTAGTCTTTTTCCATTTTTTAGTGGTTTGTTTTGTGTTGTAAATGCAGGCGGCCTTGCCTGACGAGGAAGGCAAAACAGCGATGCATTTACCCGACATTATCACAAAGTTCACTCACTTTACATAATATCACAATAGTACAGGGTAAACGATCAGTCCGTGCAGTGCTCAATAACCCATAGAAGTCACAACAATAATAGCAATGCACAGCAATAGGGATGATGCACAAGCAATCAATAACAGTAAAGAACGGAAGACAACGATCAAACGACAGGCGGTAAACACTAGTACAGTAGTAACGGCATGGGTGGATAGGTGGCGTACAGGTGACATACCCCAACGTGGTTTCCATATAATAAACCTAGTCATCCCCATATGGTTACCAGAGGATTTTTTTTTTTTTTTTTTGCTTGAAAAGCTATATAATGATTTCTAAAATAATTTTTAAAATTTAGGTTAGCTGAATCATAGATATTGTTGTATAGCATCTCCGTATCCATGGGAATCACCTCGGGCTTCGAAATCCAACATTGCCACAATCTCTAAGTGGGCCGGGAGACATCACACTCGGTATTTATTTTTTCGTTCAATTCAGAATGCTACGTCCAGCCTTAGACCTGGGTACGCAAGTGGGCCAGGAGACATCACACTCGGTATTCTTTCTTTTCCTTCACACCACTTTATTTTGTTATTTACACTTCTTTTATTAGACTCGTGATTATATAATACTGGATAGGTAGGTGAATAGAAAAAAGGTATTCAAAAATTTTTTTATTTACTTACACATGGCAATTCTAAATTGAATGTAAATATCAGAGGCCACTGCTGCACAGCAAGCAAGACACAGTGGGTTTCAGATATCACTTACCAAAAAAGAGCATAAATTTACATAATTCTACACTTATTTTACTTTTAATTGTACTCAAATATGTAGATATTATTTACTAAGGCACTTTTTAGGAGTTGGCATTTTACACGAGTCGTACGTGCGCAGTTATCACTTGTGCGATTGGTTGAAATGTGACCATAGTTATAGCTTAAGCAGAAAGCCATGGGTAGCGTGGGTAGCGGTATAGCATTAATTTAGTGATCTTCTTCGTATTTAGTCCCGAATTTAGCAAGTTTAGCCATTTTAGTCATTAGAAATTATTTTTATAATGTATCAGTACAGTACTGTAATGAATAAATAAAAACAAACTGGCAAACATGGCAATGGCCAGTATATTACTTTCATCTTTATTCAAAACATCTTCAGGTTATGAGACCCACTAATTCCCCACTGCGACAATGAGTGACCTGACATTGCATCAGAAGGTCAGTAATATGAGACCACTAATCCCTCACCCCACCTCCACCACAAATGAGAGAAGAGTTTATATACAATGGGTGACCTGATATTGCATCAGGTCAGGTCAGTAATATGAGAACTCAGAGAAATTTACTTTTATTCCCACAGACATAATGTTTCTTTTTTATCTCATTTTCTATGTACCTGTACTGTATTCTTTAATTACTATACTGTATTCTATTTCTTTCAATCTATTTCTCTTTTTAATTCTTTACATGATTTCTCATACCTCATCTCTTATTCGTGCTCTTAGCAGTTTATTGAGAGAAAATAGCAGCCAAAAGCTGAAAATACTCAATGAACAGAGATGATATACGGTAGATTAGATATGGTGATAGTGGGGAGTGGGCGATGCGAGTCATTTAACAAAACTGTCAATAAAAAAAAGAGGGTCTGATAGCTTTGACATTGATTTAAAAGGGCTTGTCTTAGCCCTGATGCATCTGTAGTGTTGAACAGCTCGATGAGGATCCGTTTCAAGATGGCTGGTGGTGTTAGTGAGGCCTGTGTAACCTTTGTCTCAAACTGACAGCTGGACACAAGATGATGATGTATAATATTGCCGGCCTTAATAAACATAGTATGCCCCAGTTCCACATGGGTTAGCGAAGGTTCTCACACAAAGTGGTTTCGGGACCAATGTTGGTGTGTGGATTTTTATTTATTCTTTATAATTAATGTAATGTTTACTGTACTTATACAATGTATTTTCAAGGGACTTTGGGATATTTTTACCCTTAGGCTGCATCACACCTCAGTACACTTTCCCATGTAATTCCTAACACATTTGTGTACCTGTATTGTACCTCTGGAAAATGATTGCTTTCAATTAATTAATCCAATCACTTTCCAGGTATAAGTCTTTATTTGATGTAGGAAGTTAGGCAGCACTCCTATAAAATTCTTGGATTTACTCTACTCCTGATTTCATATGACCAATTTTCTAGAGTTGATCAATCTATGTTTGTCAATAAAACAGATAGGCCTACTCAAACAGAAAGAAATGATAAAATACTGTACTATACTGTACCAATATTGTTGGTATTATAGATGTCAAGATAATGCTGAAACACATTCCTGATATGAAATTTTTATTTCAGAAGGGTAGAATAAGAGGAAACAAGAGGTACTGTGGCCTCATTCTTTAAAGTACAGGTACTGTACTGTACAGCATTGCTAAAGAAACGCTTTTTAAAGATGTCTTCAATACTAATTTGTGACTAAATTTGTTTTATTCATTTGTTTTATTTTCATTTTTCATACATTCATCAAGTAATGGAGCCCAATTGAGGACTTTGACTCATGCAATACTGCCTCACCATATCGTATGATCCATTGCCAGTACGCGGTCCCACATTCCGCGTTTCCACGTTTACGCGGTACCCTGCCGAAACCGGAATGCTCACATTCCGCGGTGCGTGTACCCCTTTATGCGGAGAGCGGCTGGCGAGCCACGCCATTTTTGGATCCAAACCTCCCGCCCTCTCCCGCCATCCGCCATGTTGTGTAAGCGGCGCGAGCAGGGTGCGCACAAGGTCGCCCAGTCATCAAAACATTACCGAGTTCTTCACCCGCCACCCACCACAGCCGGCCCAAGTCAGTGATAGTGATAATTATAGTGAGGATATGGACTTATATGGACTTTGAGGGGTTTGACAAAGAGGCCCTGCAAGCCTCTGTGGTGGATAGTGATACAATTGATACAAGTGATACAGGTGAGGGCCAATAATCTGCCCTCTGCCTCGGAACCAACCCCCCATCCCCGTGTGCCCAGCCATCTTTTCTACTAATGTAAGTGTTAAAAAACCTAATATTATTGATATTTCTCTTAATTATTAATTGTGTGTGCATACCATCATAAAATTAAGAAGTTATTTTTACTACAACGTAGGTATTGTGTCTGAAAAAGTGGAGTTTGGGGGTCGGCCCGGTCTCTATTTCAATTAATCCCATATGTTATGTTGTTCACTTTACGCGTTTCTCACTTTCCGCGGTACCCTGGGCTGACAATTCTGTGTGCTAAATTTCCACATTTTATTTACTGTACTGTAGTGTACTTGTACAGTATTAGCCTTTCTTCAGGTTCTCCTACCACAGATGCTGACTGTATCAGATGTGATATCAAGAGTTTTGGGGTTAATACCTTCACCTCCCTCACATGTTTCTTTTGTCATCAATTGAGCTCTTGATCATACCCCGGTGACCTGGTCCACAATTGTTTTTTTTAAGATATTTTCAAAAGTTGTAAGACTTTTCTCCATTTTTTACTGTTATAGTCCATGTTCCTGTAGCATATAGCAGGTAATACAGTTCTGTTACAAATTCATATTTTTTTTGTCTTGATAATACAGTTGATCTTATTAGTGGTTTGAATGCTGTCATTGTCCCACTCCCAGTTCTTTATCATGTCTTTATTTAAGTTTATATTTCATTACTAGGAGCAGTGACTGAACTCAAATATCCGGTTTATCATCTTTTTAACTGTCAACTCTGTCACTTAAACTTCTGTGCCGTACCTAAAATAGTAGGCATACTATGTTTATGGCCTATTGGTGAGCAACACTTAAGATGTAATTTTTTATACAGGGGGGCCCCAATATTTGTGCAGGGGGTGGGGGGGGGTTAGGTTCTCACAATGGCTCCAAATCCGCAAATAACATTTGTGGACAGGAGGGGTACATTTTTACCTATGTACAAAGAAATGTATATTCTCTTTATGTGTTTGCCCTTAGGGCAATTATTTATTTTACCTGTATTGTATGTGTGTGTGTGTGTGTGTGTGTGTAGACACACACACAAAAAACAAAACACCTACACATAAATAACAATTGGAAACTCCTCTCACAAAAAATCAGAAACAAATTTTCAAAAATGGGAGTCTAACCTCAAGTCCGTGCTTTATTAATACGTAAAGTAATAAAGCACAGACTTGAGGGTATACTGTCTTATTTTTAATACATTTGTTTCTAATTATTTGTGAGAGGATTTTCCCATTATTATTTATTTGTGTGTGTGTGTGTGTGTGTGTGTGTGTGTGTGTGTGTGTGTGTGTGTGTCTAAACACACACACACATATTTACAATACAGGTAAAGGAAATTACTGTCTCTAGAATGAATGGCTCCCTGTCCCAGCCGCAAAAATGCCGGCAACTTTAAAACTACCCACAGACATTCTTGGGTACATCCAGGGTGTCATCTGCTAATAATAGAGGACCTCGAAATAAAAATCCACGAACTTGGGGGTCCCCTGTACATGCAAAAGGATTTTGAAATGCTAGAACTTCATGTAAGATACTGTACAGTATTACCCCGCTTTACGCGGTTTCACTTTACGCGATTTCTCATATACGCGGTGCCTCGCCAGAACCGAACTTGCACTTTCAGCGGTTCATCTACCCATATACGAGTGAAGTTTAATTTTTTTTTTTTATTTAGCTCATAAAATTCATACAAATTACCCGGCCAGAATATAATTTACATTGCTGGAATTCTTACAATTTGATGATCATTTTGAATATAAACATTATAGATTTTGCATTAGACATACAAATTTTAGATGTAATGTTTACTCTGAGTAAATATGTTATCTTTTGTGCAAAATATATGACATTTATATTCAAAATATTCGTGGTCTTACAAGGAATCCAGCAATGTCAATTATATTATCCTAACTTTAGTCTGAGGTATTATTTATTACTAAAAAGGTAAATATTCTGGTTTTCCCCACACATTTATCTGGTAGGGAGGGTTGGTGGGGGTGGGGGGGAGGGAGAGACCGACCGACCATCTGGCACGGTGTGAAGAATATTTTTTTTTTATTAACTGAAGATATTTGTTTTAGCTCATAAAATTCATACAAATTACCTGGCCAGAATATAATTTACATTGCTGGAATTCTTACAATTTGATGATCATTTTGAATATAAACATCATAGATTTTGCATTAGACATACAAATTTTAGATGTAATGTTTACTCTGAGTAAATATGTTATCTTTTGTGCAAAATATATGACATTTATATTCAAAATGTTCCTGGTCTTACAAGGAATCCAGCAATGTCAATTATATTATCCTAACTTTAGTCTGAGGTATTATTTGTTACTAAAAGTTAAAATTAGTTTTTTCACTCAACATTTCTCTGGTAGGGAGGGAAGGTGGGGGTGGGGGGGAGAGATGGGACCGACCGACCATCTGGCGCGGTTGGAAGAGGGGGAGGCAAGTTGGGGTACTTTGATTGACAGATAGTGTCGTGAAGAATATTTTTTTTTATTAACTGAAGATATTTGTTTTAGCTCATAAAATTCATACAAATTACTGGACCAGAATATAATTTACATTACTGGAATTCTTACAATATGATGATCATTTTGAATATAAACATCATGGATTTTGCATTAGACATACAAATTTTAGATCTAATGTAATAATTTGGTTTACACAAAGCAAGTATTTTATCTTTTGTGCAAAATATATGAAGTTTACACTCAAAATATTCCCTGACCTGCAAGGAATCCAGAAATGTCAATTATATTATCCTAACTTTAGTCCGAGGTATTATTTATTACTAAACGTTAAAAACTAGTGTTTCACCCAATCATTTCTCAGAGAGGTAGGGACCAGTGAGCTGGGAAGAGGGAGGGGGGGGGATTTGAGTCTATTATTTGAATGGACATTAACCTGGCGACTGTATTTCTCTTAAATATTAATTGTGTGAGCATACCATCATAAAATTTAGATGTTATTTTTACTACAACATAGGTATTGTGTCGGAAAAAGTGGAGTTTGGGGGTCGGGCCAGCCTCTATTGGAATTAATCCCATATGTTCTGTTGTTCCATTTACGCGGATTTCACTTAACGCGGTACCCTGTGGGTTCAATTGACCGCGTAAATCGGGGTACAACTGTACATGCTTACTAATACAGTACAGTGAGTTCTGCTATAACGCGTGTTTTGACAACGCGAATTGGCTCTAACGCGATTTTTGAATAGAGGAACGATATTTGTATAACTCGAACGCTTGTTTGCTGTAACGCGATTTTTGCTTACTATTTCTCCAATTTTGTGGTATTAACTGTGAATATGGTAAAGAAGAATATCCCCAAGAAGCGTTCTGTTGATCGCATTCCCGGTGATGATCCTTAAAAGAAAGGCTATAACACTTGAAGAGAAGCTCAATGTTATCAACCTCAAAATCACCCTTCTCCCCCATCAAGTTATATTCATATGTCTTCACAGTAAAGTGTTACATTTACTGTATGATTTCATTGTTAGATATGAATGTAACATTTATTTAGACTGTGCTAACCTTTGTGTTAGGCTAACTACTAAAACTTTTTCGAGTTCGAGTAATAATCTGTGCCTAACCCTATTTTCTCCATAAGCCCTGTTATTTCTATTACGCGAATTTCTATAACACGATGTTTTACAAGAACACAACTATCGCGTTATAGCAGAACTGACTGTACCTGTACTGTAATTTGTATTATTCCCCCCCAAAAAAGTTAAAAATAGTACAGGTAAATGACTAAACAAAAATTAAAAAATTGAATAGAAGGCATATTATTTTTAAGTCACATTAATATTTCTGAATTATTTAGTTTCTTTAAAATTACCAATTTCAGTGATTTTAATATTAAACTAACCAATAATATCCATTAAACTCAGTGAAGTTTGGATGTACTCATCCTGGAATACAATATTATGATTTGTTTTTTGAGTTTATGGTCACTTACAAACTGCTTTGATATGTTAGTAAAATTTTTTTTATATCTACAGGATATCCTGGGGAATGAGAATAATGTGGTAGCAAGCTGCAGCGGGACAACAGTGGTAAGTGGGAAGAGCAAGTACACAACACTTCACCAGTGCCAGCATTGTGTCTACAGCACCTATAGGAAATATGACCTCAACAAGCACATTCGTACTCACACTGGGGAGAAGCCATTCTCTTGTTCCTACTGTACAACAAGTTTTGCCCAAAATAGTGCCCTGAAGGCCCATCTTCGTTTGGTTCACAGGGTGGAAAAGCCCCATACTTGTCAACATTGCAAACAAACATTTTCTCGAAAAAACCTTTTTCAAAATCATCTTCGCATGCATGAGGAATTTTCTTGCCCATACTGCTGTTATACCTCAGATAAACAAAATGAACTAACTGAACATCTTAATATTCACACTAGTACTTGCATATAGCTGCTACTTAGAAAAATTTAGGGTTGAAAAAATTATGCTTACATATGAATAAGATGAAATCACTGTCCCAAAGAATTAAAGTTTTAATAAAAATAAAAAGTGTTTCTATAGCCAGCAGGTGACTCAGGTAAAATGCACACACTAAGCCACTGGTATACTCCTAGACCCAGGAAACCCAACAAGAGTCTGTTCCATTAATTTGAGGCACTAGAGAGATAATTTCACTCACCTAATTTAATACTAGTGTCACTGTCATCAGGGCCAGCCTTAGGAGGTGTGGGGCCCAATTGGGAACAATTTTGGTGGGCCCCAGGTTCCCAGCCAAGGTCTGTAGAATCATGGAAATATAAATAAAGTCTATTATAGACTTTATATCTCTATGATAGAATGGAAAGTAATCAAAATGTGCACTTAAAAAGTGCATGCGAGTTAAAGGACCAAACAGATCTAAGCTACATTTTAATATAAAATTGCATACATGTAAGCCTACAAGTAACAAAAAAATGTGTAGATCTCCTCTGAAAAGTTCATAGTTACAATACCACTTGTTTTAGTGACTGTGAAATGATATGGTGTTACATATATATTGCAATGTGTTGTTGTGTGTACTTGATGAGCCTAGAGTAGATTACTCTAGCACGGGGCCCCCTTAGGCACGGGGCCGAATTGGGAGCAATTGGTCCAATTGGCTTAAGGCCGGCCAAAAACTGCCATTATGAGATGAGTCTACAGTTCACGATAAAGTTGTTTGTTTTTTCTTGCAGTTATGCAAGAAAGGTTCTTCAAGATAAAATGGTGAGAGCAAAAGTATGTGCCATCACAGTCGCCCTTGCAGGCTGATTATGGGTGTGAGCTGATAACACTGTTCAGTGCATTTCATCACAAGAGTGACTGGAAATAGCTACGTTTTAATGAAAACAATGAGATATCCCAATAAAAATACACTGCTGGAAGCTTTCTGATAAGGTCATTATTATGATTTTCATTTTTCTTTGCTGCAAACTATTTTCAAAGGTGGTAGCAGTATTGATATTGATTTTGAAACAGACAATTTAGCCAGAAAAATACAAATACAGAGAAGATAATATTAACAATATTGATATGGCTGAGCCAGTTGAGGGCCTGAGCTTTCTTAGTGGTACTTGATACAGTACCTGTACAGTACATTTATCTCAAGGAAGTATTATGTAACATTTAGTATCATCTATAAGCACATATGGTATCTCTATACAGTGATCCCTCGGTTAACGAGCACCTCGGTTAACGAGATTTCGGTTAACGAATTACCTTCCATAAGATTCTTAACTTCGGTTAACGAGCAATCCCTCGATTAACGAGTTTTTAACGAGCGCCCCTCCACATGTTTTCGCTTGCATTTGGCGGTCCACCAGCTGTAGTAGTAGTCTGCCAATACAGTAATCGGTTCTAGGCCTTAAATTCCTTACTATTTTAGTAAATAGTATCAAGAAGTTTGTACTATTCAATAATTTTAAAAGTTTTATATTAAATTTTTTAGTCATTTTAACAATTATTGAACATAATTGAAGTACAGGTATAGGAAGCTAGTTTTTTGCATGCCAAACAGCCTGTCAACACACCATACAGGCGTCAGTCTCTGCGTCTTTTCAGTGGAGGTAACATCTTGCTTGAGACTCTCTTCAACTAAATTCTTTTTTCTGTGTTTCCAAGCAAATAATTGGTCAATTTGAAATTTATTTTACATATTGACAATATATAATGCAGTGCAGTGTTGATTTAAAGAAAATAATCTTGAATTACACCAAGAAAACTAAAATTTTCGGGGTGAAATGGCGCCATGGGGTGACTTCTCTTCCACCCCAATGCCTTCTCTTCTCCCTTCTCCTCCACCCCCATTCTAATTCCCATGATCTTCATCATCATCCAGGAGCCTTATACATACACACCTCAAAGTAAGTGTACTTTACTACCTTTTTTGTTGATTTTAGGCAATTTTCGGTGAGCTGGAGCCAATTACCCAAAAACCCATTGAAACAATAGTTTCGGTTAACGAGTTTTTAGGTTAATGGGCAACCTTCTGGAACGAATTGTGCTCGTTAACCGAGGAACCACTGTATACTGTGTATATATATATATATATATATATATATATATATATATATATATATATATATATATATATATATATATATATATATATATATATATATATATATATATATATATATATATATATATATATGTATGTAGAGGTTCACGGCGCCATAAGCTCGTTGAACAGGCTTTGTGTGAAATATAACAAAGTCTAGGACTGCTTTTAGTATCCTGGTGGTCCAGCGGTTAGTATGGGCTATGGGTTATATATACAATGGGTATATATATATATATATATATGTATATGTATATATATATATATATATATATATATATATATATATATATATATATATATATATATATATATATATATATATATATATATATATATATATACAGTTAACCCTCACTTTACGCAGTTAATGTAACCCGCAGGGTCCCGCAGAAAGTGAGGAACACGTAAAGTGAATAACATAACATATGGGATTAATTGAAATAGAGTCCGGGCCGACCCCCAAACTCCACTTTTTGACGACACACAACTTTGTTGTAGTAAAAATTTTATCTTAACTTTATGATGGTATGAAAAAACAAGTACAGTAATATAGAAGAGGTTAGGTTAGGAAAAATAAAAGTTAACATAGGAAAAATAAAGGTTAGGTTAGGAAAACTAAAAGTTATGTGGAACACTTACGTTAATAGAAGAGATGGGTCGGCATACGGGGATGGAGGCTGGTTCCAAGGCAGAGGGCAGGCTACTGGCCCTCAGGTGAATCACCATTACTAGGTGAATCACCATCACTGTCACTTACAGTTGTCAGGGCTTCCCTGACAAATCCCTCAAAGTCATCTTCACTGTCACTATCACTGGCTTGGGCTGGCTGTGGTGGGTTGCGGGCGAAGAACTCGGTTATGCTTTTTTGACGGCTGGTGTTTATGTTGTCTTGTTACACCGTGATGTACGGCTCCATAGCCTGCACCAGCCGAGTATGGAAGACTTCATAGCGGTCATCGTCATTGTCGCGGGAAAGGAAGGACTTCATTTTCTCTGCACATTCCATGGCACCCTTAATATCACTATGAGTTAAACTGTGTTCTTCGGAGAATGACGCACCTTCTTCCTCCTCTTCACTGACGTGATCTTCTTCCAACATCTCGTCGGCAGTCACTTCAGGATCTCTGATCACCTCCAGGATGTCGTCGTTGGTGGTCTCGGAGAAGCCTGGAACTGTAACAGTCTGCGCAGCTTCTCTGGCAAGGTCCACTGCTACTGCAACAGTCTGAACCTCACCAGTCACAGATTGACTCCTCCTCTCACCTGGTATTCCATGCAACACATGTCTCCATGCGTGACGAATTGTAGCAATAGACAGCTGATCCCATGACTCCACCAAGAAGTCCACAGCATTCTTGATGTTAAATACTCTCCAGAATTGTTTGAACAGTATTTTTTGCTGTGCCAACTGTTGATCCTCATCTTCTTCGCTCTTTCTATCGGTGGTGGTGTCACTCAGGTTACGCAACTCTTCCCTGGTGTTGGTGTAGTCGTTCAGGAGTTTGAATTTTTTCGTAGAGAATGCAGCTTTTACATTACTGATTAACTCTTGGTCCATGGGCTGTAATATAGACGTAGTGTTGGGAGGAAGGAAGACCACTTTTACGTTGGGGTGACGATCTAACAGTAGGGGCGAGTGTCCTGGTGCGTTGTCCAGCAGCAACAAAATCTTGAATGGCACATTCTGTCGCTCACAGAATTTCTTTACATCGGGAACAAAACAGTCATCAAACCAGGAGAGGGACAGTGTAGAGAACATCCACGCCTTACGTGCGGTCAGCCAGGGGACATTTAGCTTAGTCATGTCCATGGTTTTGTAGGCGTGCGGCTTGCGTGCTGTGTGGATCACCGATAACTTGAGCTTACAGGTACCGGAGGCATTGGTGGTAAACAGGATGGTCTTTAGTCTGTACTCACCCCTGAAGATGTGAATTACACGAAAGCGCTTGGGAACTTCGTGTTTTCTTCTTTCCTTGTGGTTATCAGCATATACCTAGATCACGCGCACCTCCAGTGATTTACTTGCATATATATAAGTATATACACTAGAACTCTTAAATCACTACAGGTGATTAATTTTTATCTCTTGTGCAAAATATATGACGTTTATATTTAAATTATTCGCTGTCTTGCAAGGATTCCAGCAATGCAAATTATATTCTCCTAACTTTAGTCTGAGATATTATATAAGATAAAAACTTTAAATCTAAAACCACCAAATCCTGGCTGGGAGAGGGGGGGGGGAAGTAACAGTGACACTGTGGGGCTATGTGATGTTTGGGTTCACAATCAGGATGAGATGGAGAAAGGAAACTCACAATGTGCTCTCTGTATACATATTATATTGGATGTACAATGCAGCTTGGTGGCTGGTGCTGGGAGGAGGCAGCGTGGTTACATGCGTGATGTAGAGAGAGCTGGTTGGTGAGGGTGCTCAGAGGAGGACAGCTTGTGAGTCGCCATGCTCGCCGGCGGGAGCGAGGGCCGCCAGGCAGAAGCGGAGGAGGTGGTGTTGCTTGCTTGTTGGTGTAGGTAGAAAGAGCGAGTGGTCACCATGAGGTCAGGTCTTATATAGCGGAGGTAGGCGTGGCTTAATAGTTGACCTCCGCCATGTAAGGGGGCGCTGGTTGACCTAGACCACGAGGTATACACTGGGGAATTCGCGGGGTCGGCTACTCAGCGACAAACAGCGTTTGTAGGGGAGGTATCCACTACAATACTCCCCCTTCCCTACAGGTGGTGTAGGAGACTTGTTGTCTGCAGGGTTGCATGGCACATGTGAGGCAGGACGGGCGGTGCATGCCACATGTGAGACATAATGGCGAGGGCGTAGATGAGCCGGCCGCTAGTGGAGGCAACTGTCTAGACACACAAGATCTGTGGGAGAAGAGAGGGAGAAAGAGGGTTGTGGAGGCGATGAAAGTTGTGATTCACTCGCGACAGGTACAGAGTCCTCAGATGCGCCTGCTGGGGTGTGTGGGCCTGGGTCAGAAGCAGGGGCTGCGTCAGCAGGAGCGGATGAGGGCTCGTGACAGCAGCTGGGTCCACGACAGCAACAGGGTACAGGACAGTAGCAGGGAGTACCTGAGGGAGAAAAGAGGGGTGTATGGGTCCATGTCAGGGGTCACCAATTGTAGATTTGCATGATATGTTTCTCCTCCATCCTGTGTGAGTGCGAATCTCCGGGGTCACCAATTGTTATTGGTTATTGGTTCACAATCAGGATGGGATGGAGAAAGGAAACTCACAATGTGCTCTCTGTATACATATTATAATGGATGTACAATGCAGCTTGGTGGCTGGTGCTGGGAGGAGGCAGCGTGGTTACAAGCGTGACTATGGAGAGCTGGTTGGTGAGGGTGCTCAGAGGTGTTGCTTGCTGCGGCTGTAGCTAGAAGAAGGGCAGGTCACAGCCAGGTGAGGTCTTATATAGCGGGGGTAGGCGTGGCTTGATTGTAGACCCCCCTTTTTCGGCGTCGCTGGTTACCTGACCTTGACCACGAGGGATACGCTGGTAGATTCGTAGATTCGCGGGGGGTCGGCTAGTCAGTGACACAGGGCGTTTGTAGGGGAGGAATCCACTACATAATGATGTACACATTTCATATAAAATGACACACTTGAATCGTATGTTGTTTAACGTGCATTGTGATTAATTAAATGATAATGCACACATGTTATATCTGAAATGTGACAGTTGTAACTAAAAAAAACCTGTCTTATGCTGTTTAACCACCTAATTTTACACCCAGGTATAGAACACTATTGATGATATTGTAGGGTTACGTGATATTATGTTGTCTAGCACTCAGGATGGGATTGATGGAAACTCTAGGTGGTGGTTTTCTAATATAATATAAGTTATATGAAAGACAGTCTGGTGCTGGAGGTGCCGTGTGGTGAGGAGCTGCTCAGTAGACACGTTCGGTGAGTAGCGTGCTGAAGGAGGTAGATGTGCAGGAGCTTCGTTAGAGGAGATGTTGCCTGTTGCTGGCTTCCAGGTTGAATGAGAGCTGGACAGCGAGGAGCTTGCTTGGAGGAGGTGTTGCGTGTTCAGAAACGTAGAGTAGAATAAGAGAGCTGGTTGGTGAGGACGCTCAGAGAAGGACAGCTGGTGGGTCGCCATGCTCACCGGTGGGAGCGAGGACCGCCAGGCAGGCGGAGGAGAAGCGAGGGCCGCCAGGCAGCGGCGGAGGAGGAGGTGTTGCGTGTTCAGGAACCGAGGCCAGAATGAATCTCAATGGAGAGACAGAGCTTATATACACAGCAGCCGGAAGTAAATCCGTGGGAACGCGCCGGTTTCTTGACTCCGTTGCTAGGGAAGACGTAGCAGCTGGTGACCCCGGGCCGCTCATTTGGTTGCTAGGATACTGTTGCATTGGAATGCGATACACAGTTGTAGGGGAGACGTCCACTACAATATAATCATGACAGAGTTGTAACCTGTTTTTGCTAGTGTTTACTTTTACACTTCTCCATTTTGTAATATATTATATTTATTTGTTTTTATAGTTAAATGCGAGTAAAAATATGCCCGTTTTTATTCTCGGGGCCCCATTGGATAGGCGACAGTGTGGGGAACAGGTGGTTTGGTTCACACTCAGGATGGGATGGAGAAAGGAAACTCACAATGTGCTCTCTGTATACATGTTGTATTAGATGTACAATGCAGCTTGGTGCTGGGAAGGCAGCATGGTTACAAGCGTGATGTAGAGAGAGCTGGTTGGTGAGGACGCTCAGAGGAGGACAGCTTGTGGGTCGACATGCTCGCCGGCGGGAGAAAGGACCGCCAGGCAGGCGGAGGAGGAGCGAGGGCCGCCAGGCAGCAGCGGAGGAGGAGGTGTGTGTTGCTGGCTGGTTGGTGTAGGTAGAAAGAGGGTGATCACCACGAGGTCAGGTCTTAAATAGCGGGGGTAGGCGTGGCTTAGCAGTTGACCCCCGCTCTGTGATGTATGGCGGCGCTGGTTGACCTCGACCACGAGGCATACACTGGGGAATTGGTGGGGTCGGCTACACAGCGACAAACAGCGTTTGTAGGGGAGAAATCCACTACAATACTCCCCCTTCCCTCCAGGCGGTGTAGGAGACTTGTTGTCTGCAGGGTTGCTTAGCACATGTGAGGCAGAACGGGCGGTGCATGCCTCATGTGAGACAACAACGATGGTGTGGATGAGCCTGTCGCTGGATACAACTGTCTAGATACACACTATCTGTGGGAGAAGAGAGGGAGAAAAAGGGTGTGTGGAGGCGATGAATGTTGTGCTTCCCTCATGGCAGGTATAGAATCGTCAGATGCGCTTGCTGGGGTGTGTGGGCCTGGGTCAGGAGTAGGGGCTGCGTCAGCAGAAGCGGATGAGGGCTCTTGACAGCAGCAGGGTGCAGGACATTAGCAGGGAGTACCTGAGGGAGAAAAGAGGGGTGTGTGGGTCCGCACACAGGAACAGAGACCGCATCAGGGGCGGCAGGGGTTACTGCTGGGCCGGGGTCGGCGTCTGAGGCAGGACGGGTGTGCTGGGGTCGGTAGGACGTGGTGCTTGGGGCAGGAAGAGGAGCTGGTGTCTGCTTAGAGAAGCAGTGCTGCTTTAGGGTGTCTAACCTGCGGTGTAGAGACAGTAGTTGTAGAGCCGATGAGAGCTGCTTCTGTGTGGATAAGCCAGTCTTCCATGTTGCTTGAAGACTGGGAGCGTGATCAGTTTCTCCTCCATCCTGTGTGAGTGCGAATCTCCGGGGTCACCATTTGTGGGGTATGAGATGTTTGTGTTCACACTCAGGATGGAATGGAGAAAGGAAACTCACAATGTGCTCTCTATATACATGTTGTATTGGCTGTACAATGCAGCTTGGTGTTGGGAAGGCAGCATGGTTACAAGCGTGATGTAGAGAGAGCTGGTTGGTGAGGACGCTCAGAGGAGGACAGCTTGTGGGTCGCCATGCTCGCCAGCGGGAGAAAGGACCGTCAGGCAGGCGGAGGAGGAGCGAGGGCCGCCAGGCAGCAGCGGAGGAGGAGGTGTGTGTTGCTGGCTGGTTGGTGTAGGTAGAAAGAGGGTGATCACCACGAGGTCAGGTCTTAAATAGCGGGGGTAGGCGTGGCTTAGCAGTTGACCCCCGCTCTGTGATGTATGGCGGCGCTGGTTGACCTCGAACACGAGGCATACACTGGGGAATTGGTGGGGTCGGCTACTCAGCGACAAACAGCGTTTGTAGGGGAGAAATCCACTACACGCTACAACAGCACTAGATGGGGTCGCACTGGAAAATGCTTGGGAACCCTTAATTTAAGGAAACAATCCTCGTATAAGTCCACTAAATAATTTATTTGCTTGATTTACCAGTCATCAATACACATTTCCGAGAATACGATGATTGATTGCTAAATATATATATATGTATATATATATATATATATATATATATATATATATATATATATATATATATATATATATATATATATATATATATATATTTATTTATTTATTTTTTTTTTTATTTTTATTTTTTGTGGGGGGGGGGACATGTACGACCCATTTTCAAGCAAACTTAATGAATATCCGAGAAAGGAATAGAAGTACAGTACAGTACAGTACATATAAATATATGTCAGAATCTGTAATGAACATCCGAGGTGAGAAGATAAATACTGTATACATAGCAATCATTAATAATGTAATGAACATCCTAGAAACATATAAGCTTTAATTCAGCATAAACAGTGTAGCAGGGCAGTGGAGTGAAGGCCTCGCCGCTGGAGACAGTGTGGCCGCGGCACTGGTCGAGGGAGGCGGAGGGTGGCTTGTGGTCCTCAGAAATAAACGCTTCGTTCCTGTACTGTATTACACCTGCCTTCATTAATAATGTCACATCATTAACCTGCCTCAAGTATTCTTAATAAACAACAACGTAACGGGTGAGAAAACTGTCCATTTTTTTTAAATATTTACACAAATGTTTTGATGATAATGGATTGATTAGTGTTGGTAGATGTAGTCAACAGAGATGACAACAACAACAACACCCACCAGCCTAAGTTAACCTCTGTTGTTAACATTACTAACACTTTTTCAGGGTTTAGGGATTTACTGAAATTCCTCAAAACCTTAGTGTTGACGAAATTTGCTTTCGTAGTTTTTGACAAATGTTAATATTACAGTAAGTATTTAGTTAAGGCAATGCACTTTTTCAACCTACAGTAGCTGTACCGTTTACTGTCCTGTGTTTGAATAACCTACTGAAACACTGTATTATATTGTGTGACATCTAGGAAAGCCATAATTACTGCACTGTAAAATATCCACCACAGAAATCAAATGTCTGTAGGTGTAATAGCTCTGCCTGGCCCAGAAAATGAAAGATATGCACAGTCTGGGAATCCTTGAATGGCTGTTATAAAATTATTCATAGTGGATATTTTGCCGTGACTGGCAAAGTTCCTACTAACACTATTTTACCAAGAGTGCACTTTGATTGGCGAAGTACTTTCTGTTTAATATGACAGTGGTCCGCTCCCCCCCCCCCAGCTAGGAAGTTAGGTAAGGTTAGGTACCATAGATTTCTGGGTATTATTTTACTTTCGGACACAGCGCGCCCCAAAGTTATAAACTACTGAAACATTTAGATCTCCCTATTCTGAGCATTTTGAAGCCCACATATACCTGGCAGAAATGGATAATAGCGACACAATTGAGTTTAATTGATTTTACGTACTTTTCAGTCTTCGTCTATGTGAGATGTTATCGTCGTGAAAGTGAGCTAATTATGAGCGTGTTTGCATCACGCATGTGTGACGTCTTCCAGTCGTGATCAATGATGTATCGATCTCGTCACGCAAATTTTTTTTCGACCAATCAAAATTTTATTTTTTCAAAGGGAGGAGCCAAGATACGGATTTGAAGGATTTCAATTTCAATGACCAGTGTGACAATGACCGTGGTAGAGGTTGGGTGTGAGTCGTGCTCCTATGATTATTTTAAGTTTATTGCTGAGTTTTACGATAAAGACAATCAAGCTATCCAATTCCTACGTAATCAGGGTGTTCTCCCTACATCTGTTGAGTGCCCGCACTGTAAATTGCCTTGTAAATTAGAAAGAACAAGTATCAGAGGTTGACCCTGAACTTATCCCTGGTCCTTCCACTTCTAACTAAGGTATTGTTCTTAAGGACATGGTGCACCCCAAAGTTTAAAACTACTGAAACATTTAGATCTCATTATTTTAGTCTTGAACCCCATTTGTATTTAGTTGGAAATGAATAGGTTAGGTTAGGTTAGTTTAAGCTAAGCCTACTGGGGGTCCGAGGGCAGAGCCCCCTGTATAGGGGTTAGGTTTGGTTTGGTTTGGTTAAACGACTCGTTTTCCTGTTTCCCCCCACCCAAAACCCCGATTTCCTGGGCTCTCCCCCATTATCGATAGGGGAAGAAGGCAAAACTAGCAATTTCTGCCAAAAATGAAGATCAGATTTGTTTAAAACACACCAAAATACACTGGTAAAACACATTGGTCAACCCCTAGGGACTCATGTCCGAAAGTCCGAAAGTAAAAAATTACCGATTTCATTGGTTGGTAAGGTCGGGTTATTATTGATGACTGACCCACGGCCGACTTTTCATAGAAAACGATTTTAGAAATGCCACAATTTCACTTAACCCGGACCCCCCCGGTATATTAAACAGAAAGAATTTACTATGATATGGTGTAATTTTATGTTTTTTGTGGACGTGAGAGCAGCCGCTTGCATCGGTGTTGATCCAGCCCTGGCGGCAGAGTGTTATGAAATACATCATATACAACAAACTTTGCACACAAACCCAGTTCATTTTCACAGTATTGCTGTGTAAATTACTTTCTTCGAAAGATGTTTATAAATAAAATACAATACTGGGTTTAATCTTGGCATTTTCAAGCCAAGTTCCTTTATAGGCACTAGAACTGTAGCACAGGACCGGCAACAACCTTCACACATCACCCTGAAAATGAAACGCGCGTGGGAATGAGAGGCGGGTGCGGCAAAGAGCACAGCCACCAGAAAGACAAAGTAGTGCACCTTAGGTGCCTAATTTCTACAAGTTGAAGCATTTGCACAAGAAATGATTATCATATCAGAACTCACTAATGAAAATAAAATAAGAAAATAAGAAATAAAACGAATAACTCGTCCGCGGGTCAGTCGTCAATATTAACCAGGTCGGGTTCAATTAGGATCTAGTAAATATCATTGTCGTCATCTATTCAATACACATGAACATTTGCAGCAAACGTTATTATTACAGTATTTCATTACATTATGATATACTGTAGACAAGATAAACTAATAAAACCTACCCAACCATCCTATCCTAAGATGGAAGTGTGTTATTATTATTGTTACATATTATTTTGCATTGGGTTAAGCTCTTTAGGTATTGTAAGGCAAGTTTTTATAGAATGGAAGGGAGGTCAGTCATTCATTATTCGCTGGCTGGCAACTGTTCTGTATTGGTTGGTTGCTGCACAGTGTATTTATCTACAGTGATGCACTACGAGGTGTCATTGTGGAGAAAAATACCTTAATTGCAAATCATCAGTGCATGGTTGGGAGGCAGAGTCATCGGGAGTTCACACTCACCACTGTGAGATGGCAACACTTACTGGATAGCGATGACCATTTCACAGTTGGAGGAGGGTGGTGCGACCATGTAAGACCTTCAAATTGTATTTTTAATGCCTTTGGGAAAACCTGGTGATCACATCTAGTGATCTAACTACAGGCAGTCTCATACTTACGAACATACAGTAATTGGTTCTGGAGGTCTTATTTGTAAGTCCATTTGTTCATAAGTCCAAATTCACCTCTATCTCTTGCAAACAATGTGTTAAATATGAAAAATACCTTGTGTACAGCACACCCACAGCCAAGACTGGCTGTAAATGTCTCACCTGTAACAGTCACTGTATTTCTACTTAAGTTCCTCAAAAAGACTTGTAGTTTTTCTTGGATTAGCATTAAGCTAATAGGCATATGACGTTAATTTTGGTCCTCCAGCCACAAATACAAAGGTTTTTCCATCTCATTGTGCAATTTTCCTCTTTTCTTACTAATGATGGTTGATTGCACAGTCACAACGTTTTACATGCTCCATAATTCTTTTTGTCTTTTAAAATCGTACCAACAGTCGAACGATTCGACCTGAAAACACGACCCACATTTGTCGTCTCATCACCTCTTTCCATTTGTTTTATTTTTGCTTCTTTTGTTTCCATTGTAATCGTGTGTCTTTTCTTACTCGTACTCTCATCACTGGCACTACCTTTACACTTCTCGGAGATATTGCAGTCAATAATGTTTGTAAAAGCCACAAAAAATAAAATGGCTACCGCTTGACCAGGAATGTTGGAAGTACAGGGTAGTGCACTCACGCCATCTATTATGCGTTGGTAGAATAGAACTAATGACTCTTGCACTTTCGCACTGAATGGAAATTTGGACATACCTATACAGACAGGTTTGTTCTTATGTATGAAAGCTCGTGAGTAGAGGAGATACTGCACAAGTTACTATCATAGGATTTATCCTGTTTTACAGTGAAAGGTTAAGACAAGTCAAAACAAATCAAGGAATCTAAACTTAACAAAATTTAACTAAAAACTATATTAAGATTATTAGGTTAGGTAATGTGTACTTAGTTTGTTTCACAGGGTCAAAAAATGGAAATTGTTATGGTATATGTTTGGATATTTTCTGCACAGAGGTAATTCTAATTATTTGATAATATGTACTGTATAGTAGTAATCTCTGTGTTAGCTGGAATCTTTGTTCTTCAGAACTCTTCATTATCCAGATTTTATTTATTTTTTAATTTTGAGAAATTCTGGGGAAAATCTCTCCATTCCAGGTATTCGAACGAATTTCTGAGAGATTACATCATGTTTCTGATGCGGGGATGTGTCCCAGGCATGTGGGTGGCAGGCTCAGAGGGCTCATGGGCTATGATTGGCCACTACTGTCATGTGACTGTATGGGATACCTATGATTGGCTGTATGGGATTCCTATGATTGGCTGATGTATCTCACAGCCTATCCCCTCAAACTCTAGCAAGTAAAAACGGGTCAGTAGCTGCCCTAAGGTTTGCTATTTGGAAGCAGTATTTTCATTACATCGGTAATCACTGAAGCCCTTACATTTGAACAATGCTTTTGTCTCGAGATCTACGTTTATTTCAATTAACTCTTGGTTCATTGTCTGTACAAGCTTGTTCTCTTGTTCACTACTGTTTTCACATATGAACTGTGTTGTGCAGTACTCTACATTACCGTACCAGCATATGATCACCCAAAAATATTGTTAAAGCAGTGTTAAGACATAACAAGTTATTACAGTTACTGTACTGTACATTCAATAAGTGTGGAAGTACTGTATGTACAGTATTGTACATAGCAGGGTGGATAGAGTATACCTTCTGTAGCCTAGTGTGTAGAGAGAGTATGTACAGTATACTGTGTGTGTACAAACCCTCCTTCATGGAAGGAGAGGAGAAGGACAGTTAGTAACAGTTGTTACAGTAGATGGTACAGGACAAAGGCAAGCCATCCTGTATCATCACATCACCATTTGGCCTGCCTGTATCACAAGCCTGAGATGACAGCATCTGTTGGTGAGTACAGTATAGTTTATACACTTGTTTTTTGCATAAATAAATACAGCTCTGTGTCTGTTCATGTTAGATGCATAGTTTAGACACCCAGAAAAATTCCAAGGATGTGCGACTTTTTTCAAGGGTGAAAAATTCATCTCCATGCCCGGAACAACTCTGCACCAATTATTCCGGCTATCGGAGAGATTACTATGGTATCTGTTTTTGTTTTTCTCACAGAAGTTCTCTTAAACTTAGGGGATATTGATGTCTTAATCCATCAGGAATTAAGACATCAATACAGTATCTCCAAAGTTCAGATGAATTTTGTACAGTCAGTACATGGATAACAAAATGCTAAACTAAGATGCTGTATTGTTAAGTATGAGATAAATCCAGTTGTATTATTTAGTAATGTACTGAAGCTTCAGCTGTTTGAAGTGTGGTACAATACTGTAGTGGGTTTCACACTTAAGTACTGTACCTGGTAGACAGCGCTTGCTGACTGGAGTTACACATTACAACAATGATGGTTGTGCAGTTTGAAATTTAAGGTTTTCATTTAGGGATGCACTGGATACTCTGGCTAGACAGTTTGTACCATCTAGTATTCGGCTGGATAGTTGAACTTTTCTGGGCAGCAAACTTTTGAGATGGCCCAGTATGCCAGGCTGTAGGAAAGAAAGTCTTCATTCATGCCCAGTTAACTTTAAAAAAGCATGGCAATACATTACAATATCACATCATCATTATTAAAGGTGAATAAGAAACACACTGTTCTATGGACATTTATTTTGATTATTGTTCTTAAATATTTGCCATTTTTTAAATATGTTCAGGTTTTCCAGAAATACGGGGGTATATCCTTTGTAAATGGGCTGGGAATTAATGGGAGCCATATACAGTACATTAAGTCAATGATAATGAAAAATATTTCATGAATCCAGTTTTAACTCATATGCTGTTGGCTTTGCAAGTTAAAAATCAATTTGATGCCAACTGGTTCACCCGTCAGTTGACTCAGCTGCTGCTGAGAGTGAATGCATGTCCATCCTTTCTATGTTCAGTCAGTGCTAGGAACCAAACTTTTTTTTCAGTGAACCAAGGTACAGTATCTGCATTTTTTGAGGATTTCCAGAGATGTAACCCTTGTGAATATGGATTGCTTGCTGTATTAATGTTTATAAAACCTGTGATATTTGTGTACAGTGTACAGTATATACCAAAAAGAAATTATCAATTGAAATCAGAAAATCTTAATTTATATATACTGTACAGTATTACATGATGCAGTGAACTCCTCTATAGTGAACAATGCATAATTAGATTGGCAATATAAAAGGGGTAGAGATTGTAGTAGATGCCAGTGATAATGTTCTTTATTCATTTAAAGTACTTAGTTCACCTGGTACTGTGTTTAAGTTAGGTACCATACTATATTTTTATCATAATGGAAAATTTACATTGTCATGGAATTTTCAGAGGTGAAATCACTTATTCAAGATGGCAGAAGGAATGCTCTCTTTGTCTTGGAACAATCATAGTTCAACATTCTGCCATATGCTGTCTGCACTACGAGAGGTGGTAAGTTATTGTTCCTTATACAGTTTCCCCATCTTAAGATACAAAAAATTATCCCTCGTATACAGTAGACAGTAAAAGTCCTGTTATCTGTCTTCCAGCTTTCCAATTAGTCCAACTATTTTATATCATGTCCCAGTTAGATTACAATATATATCTAGTACAGTATACCTTACAACCTTTGAAGTTTACGAGTCAGCACAGAGGGCTTGATAAATTGTTTGTCTGGTATTGTATAGTAATACATTAACCTTTGCTTTTACTACATAGTATTATGTTCAATTGTTTGGTTAAAAATATTTGTAAATTTAAAGTCAGCACCAAATTTGGCAACTGAGAAGCTGGTGTGGGGGCAGTGACTGGCTGACTGTGCTTCATACACTCATTAGTCACATAACAGTTGGATGGTGAAGATGTGGCCATTTTCTTTGCTATGCCACTATATAATGACCTGTTTTGTGATGGATGTTCAGTGCTAATTTGAAACAGTAGTACTATACTGTATATATTTGATGATGCCAGTACAGTATTGTCTTTAAAAAGTCTATCACATACTTGATCATGCAAACTTACAGGTCTGTGTTAAACAAAAATCACCACAAAGGAATTCAAAATGAGATAATAGACGAGTTGACGGTCAGAATTTTTTCATAAGATGGCAGGTCAATGGGTAAAGAAAAGGCTTAAATTCACTATGATAATGAGGATTTTAAATAAATTAGGCCAAAAAGTGTAAAAAATAGGGGTTAAAGTAGCTAAAAAGTCAGGTGACTGCGAAAAGCTCTGAACTTACCTAGCTTATACAGTGGGGTATGCTATAACGAACCTAATTGGTTCTAGAACCTCGTTCGTTATAGGAATAATCCGTTCCAGGCCCCCAAATACAACCACTTAACACTGAAAAATTTCTGTGGAAATTGTAAAAAATACGGTACTTTATTTTACCTTAGTGTTGTTAGCATGCAGGACAGGAGGCAGAGGAGGAGGGGGAAGGAGAGAATTATGGAGAAGAGGTGGAAGGAGAGGAGTCATCCTTCCTAGCCCTCTTTGGTGACTGTCTTACAGGCACTTTGTCTGTTTATTTATAATTTCTTTCTTAGTTTAAAGGGTTATTAGCTTTCTCTCTCGCTTTTGACGATTCATTGTTACAATTGTACACTTGTATAACAAAATAGTTATAAAAAAAACACGAATTTCCACATCAAAAGACGAAATTTCAACAAGTTCAGTGGTGCACTGACTGTGCTGTGAGCCGCGGTACAACAATATTCATACGCCAGACGAAATAGTCCCATATTCATCCGCGTTCGTTGTAGGAGTTGTGTTCGTTATAGCATTCTCAATTTTATAGGTAAAACCGTTCGTTATAGGAATATTCGTAGTAGAATCCGTTTGTTATAGGAATATTCGTAGTAGAATCCGTTCGTTATAGCATACCCCACTGTACTACAGACGGGCAAGGGGTGACGTAATTGAGGTGTATAAGCATCTCAAGGGGCACTATTCAGTCGAATGTCCTTACTTGGAGTGGCGGACGGTTGCCCCACAAGGGGTCACAGCTCAAGATTGAAGAAGCCGCAAGTCCAGAAAACTGTCAGGGCAAACTTTTTCGGAGTGAGAGTTGTGAACTCTTGGAACAATCTACCAGAGAGTGTTGTGACGGCACCGAGTGTGAGCTCTTTCAAGACAAGACTTGACCAACACTGTAGCAGGTTCAGGTACATTCAGGAGCCAGTTCATGCCCAGTACTTGTCAGTAGTCTGTAACAGAGACATGACCGATCGCCCAAGCGGCTAACGAGCCTATCAGTGGTGAAGCGGATAAAAGTAAAAGATTGGTTGTGGCGTCACAGGTTGGCACGAGCCGCCTAGCAGGACCCTGGAGGCAGCCAGCTGTGGTGTATGTGTTGGTACCAGCAGGAATACAGGACTTGTGGCCATATACAATGTTTATATACACGTGCATAACCTTATTTTTAGGTTAAAATAAATTACTGCTCGAGTATCATCATGTGTATTTACTTGCTGGGTGCCAAAAAGATGCAAAAGACCGATAACTCCAACATGGAAGTTTTCACCACTGTTCTCTATTTCATGTCTGGAAAATGTAAGTTTTTGTCACATGTCTATATTTAATGTTGTGGAAGGACTAGGGACGACCATGGCCAGGGGATGGGCTTGAGATGATCAGATGACAAATGTAATTTGACGTGCTTCATAGCTGGGTGGCGGAGTTCTTGATAATACTCTGCTATCATAAAGACTTCTACTGTACTTTTGGTAAATTTCTTTCATCTGCCTTGATGAACCCTAGAAGGAGTTGTCCAATCTTCTCGGCTGATCGACTCTGTAAATAAATATTATTAAATAACTAATTGTGCTTTACTGTGCAACAAAGTAATGCTATATTGAATATAAAGTATAATCTCGATTTACTCGGATTTGGTTTACACGTTTGGATATTTACGCGGCACCTTGCCAGACCGACAATTTTTATTTACACGGTTCATTCCATCATTTATGCGGGAAGCGGCGCGGGCAGGGTGCCCACAAGGTCGCCCAGTCAACAAAACATTACCGAGTTCTTCACCCGCCACCCACCACAGCCAACCCAAGTCAGTAATAGTGAGGATAAGGACTTTTAGGGGTTTGACAAAGAGGCCCTGCAAGCCTCTGTGGTGGATAGTGATACAAGTGATACAGGTGAGGGCCAATAATCTGCCCTCTGCCTCGGAACCAAACCCCCATCCCCGTGTGCCCAGCCATCTCTTCTACTAACATAAGTGTTAAAAAACCTAATATTATTGATATTTCTCTTAATTATTAATTGTGTGTGCATACCATCATAAAATTAAGATGTTATTTTTACTACAACGTACTATTGTGTCGGAAAAAGTGAAGTTTGGGGGTCGGCCCAGTCTCTATTTCAATTAATCCCATATGTTCTGTTATTTCGTTTACGCGTTTCTCGTTGTACGCGGACCTCCACGGGTTCAATTGACCGCATAAATGAAGACTATACTGAATAAATATTACTAAGCACATTCACTAATTCAATGGATATTAGCTGCCCCTATTACAAGTTTCATAGTATAAACATTTCAAACAATATTTGTATTATTTTGGTTTTTGGTCATCTGGGGAGCCTTAAGATTCTAACAATGGGATTAAGTACTTTAACCAATAAGACAAATTATCTCTACAGGATTTCTGTCGCAAAATTTTTTTCGATCACATAAGAAAATACAGGTCATATGTTAGGTTAGTGTACAGTACGTAGTATCTTACATGATTTAATAGGAGAAGGAGAAACCACATGCGGACTTAATTTATCATGTATATACTGTATATATATAATCAATAAAGGCAGCATATAAACATACACACATTTAACACTATTTCTCCTAAATAAACAAAACTTACAGAATTACATATGGCAGGGAAAAAGAGAATAGAACACAAGAAATATAACTTCCTAACTAAACAGTTTTGAAAGGCCTGTTCACAATTCAGATAATTGGAGGTCTAATTTCATTACAGGTCTCCTAACTCTGTTTGATCTTCTAGGAATATTTCCTCCATCAACTTTTACAGGGGTTTCACTTGCACTCTGTGCATTATCAGTGACAGACGTATCATCACTACAGTCAGTTGACACAGTGAGTGGATGCTGGGAAACATCATCTTTGACCTCATCATCATGATGATCATCTGCAACTGTGTCAAGTTTATCATCGTGTTCTGGTGCTACATTCATCTCATCATGTGCCTGAATGATGTGATCCACATGAACATATCTCAAAGAGTTACCACATTTCACTAAATATGTCCTTGATCCACATACCTTGTCAATGACACCAGTTATCCACTTTGCATGTACAGTACCATAACCTTTAGCCATATTCCTAACTCTCACCCTATCATTTACCTTGAACACACTTTCACTGGAACTCTTATCATGATACATTTTTTGTTGAGCTTGTTTCCTCTCTACAACTTCAAACAGACTTGGCTTAACTAAACTTAATCTTCTTCTCAACTGTCTCTTCACCATTAACTCTGAAGAAAGTGTCAATTGTGGTCTGTGGGGCATCTCTCCTCCTCACCATTAACTTATGTTTGAAGAAGGAGACCATTGAGTCCTCAACATGACACAAAGTTAGTTCAGTTTTTTCCACATGTGGGTGCTTTGAAGCCAGTTCCCTGAACTTCTCCCAGTGGTAAATCACATCTTTCAACTCTTTAGTTGACATATGGTCATCACTTTCAATTTCCTCCTCACCACTGTCAGCCTCTAACATCTCATCCAGTTGCTTCAAGTCATCAGGAGTAAGTTCCTCCTCATGAGACATCACAAGCTCTTTGACATCATCCTCTTCCACTTCAAGGCCCAATGACTGACCAATGGACACAATCTCCTGGTCCAACTCTGTTTCTTCCTCAAATCCTTCAAAATCATGGGCTACTGATGGCCACAGTGCTTTCCATGAAGAATTGAGGGATCTAGTGGAGACTTCTTGCCATGATGACACAAACAATTTTACAGCCTCCAAGATGTTGAATTGTGTCTTCCAGAACTGTTTCAGTGTTAGTTCAGGATCATTGGAAGTTGCCTGATGACACCTAAACATTTTCTTCATGTACAACTTCTTGAAGTTGCTGATCACATTCTGGTCCATTGGCTGTATGATTGATGTAGTGTTGGGAGGCATAAACAACACTTTCACAAAGTCAAATTGACACTCCAAAGTTCTGGCAAGTTCAGGGTCATGACCAGGAGCATTATCCATGAGGAGAAGAGCCTTTAAAGGGAGTTTATTGGTGGTTAGGTAGCTCTTGACAGAAGGGCAAAACACATAAACAGCCCATTCATTAAAAAGCTGTCTTGTCACCCATGCCTTACGGTTGGACTTCCAATAAACTCCAAACTTTGCTCTTACCACTTTCTGTTGCTTGAACACCCTGGGGTTTTCAGAGTGGTAGACAAGCATAGGCTTCAGTCGGAATTCCCCTGAAGCATTGGCACCAAGCAATAGAGTGAGACGGTCTTTCATGGGTTTATGCCCAGGTAAAGAGGCTTCATCTTTGGTGATGAATGTTCTTTTAGGCATCTTTTTCCAGAACAGCCCAGTTTCGTCCACATTAAACACTTGCTGTGGAAGATAATTTTCTTCTTCCATCAGTTCTTTAAATTCCACTAAATACTTTGCTGCCCCTTCCTTATCAGCACTAGCAGCTTCACCATGCCTAACAACCCTGAAAATGTCACTTCTTTTCTTAAATTTTTCGAACCAGCCTGAAGAACCAGGTTGATCTGTCTTTAAATGCTCGTAAATCTCCCTGGCTCTTTCACAAATGAATTCAGTAGAAACTGAATCACCTCTCATCTGTTTTTCCCTAATCCAGATGAGAAGTAACCTCCCAGTTTCTGCAATTAGGGATCTACTTTTAAACACTCTGGTAAATTTGTCTCTCACTTTCACTACTTTAAATTTGTCTTTCTGTGCAAGAATTGTTGACACAGTTGATGTCAACATGCCATATTCTTTGCATAGCGCATTTGTTCTAATGCCTTCTTCATGTTTCTTAATAATTTCCTGTTTGGTTTGGATTGAAATCACTTTTCTTGATCTCTTAGGCCCCATGCTGGATTCAAACAATGTCAACACGTGATTTTTAAAGTTAAACTAGCTGTAAATAAAGAATATTTTCTTTAAAATAACACTGCAATGCGCTATATATTGTCAATATGTAAAGTAAATTTCAAAATGACCAATAATTTGCTTGGAAACACAGAGAAAAGCATTTAGTTGAAGAGAGTCTCAAGCAAGATGTTACCTCCACTGAAAACAGAGAGAGACTAACGCTTGTTTGGTGTGTTAAAAGGCTGGATGGCGCACATAAAACAAGTGACTTTACCTTCAATTAGGTTCAATAATTGTTAAAATGACTAGAAAATTTAATATTAAACTTTTAAAATTATTGAATAGTATAAACTTCTTGATATTTACTAAAATAATAAGGAATTTAAGCCCTAGAACTGATTACTGTATTGGCGGACTAATACTACAGCTGGTTGACCGCCAAATGCAAGCGAAAACATGTTGAGGTCGGCTCGTAAGAAACTCGTTAACCGAGGGATTGCTCGTTAACCGAAGTTAAGAATTTTATGGGAGGTAACTCGTTAACCGAAATCTCATTAACCGAGGCGCTCGTTAACCGAGGGGTCACTGTACTTCTAACTTGACTCGTATCTCCATCTAGTACTGATATACTCTGTAAATGCACTGGAAAAAAAAGAGAAAGTCTATCTGGTAAAAATACATGATATCTGAGCTGGTGTGAACATGGGAGTTTTTTATGTCCATAAGCAGCTCTTCATGGCACATTTCTTCACTTACAAAATGTCCATGACTTAGACCATAAAAAAAAACACCCTTAAAACTTACCTGAACGTGGCATTTGGGGTCTCAAGAGGCCATCCTTTCTACTACATCCGACTGCAGCTGTAAGATTGTTGGAGAACATCGTCTGTGGGGAACTGGTGACATCATTGCAAATGGCGGCCCTGTTTCTAGAGAAATAAACTTATCTCTACTATTATAGCGGGACTTTAAACTTTTTTACAAATTATATATACCGTATCACTCTATGAACTTGGCAGAGTGTATTTCTTGTGTTTGTTCAGAACCGACAACTCGTCCATTTATTCTTAGCAAAAAGTACAGTACTTATATACAGGTGCTCCTCTACTTACGAACGAGTTACGTCCCCGAGGCTTGTTTGTAAGTCCAACTTTACTCTTGTAGATACCAAACATATTGCAAAAAATGAAAAGATTATGGACATTTAGTACAGCTATACCCTTAATACAGCCTGAAAACCTGGCTCACTCTTCTCCTCTTAGGTAATGTTTGTTCTATCTGGAATTCTCTTCAAAATAATCCAGTCTCATCCACATTAAACACCTGTTCTGGCAGGTAACCCCCTTCATTGATGATGTTTGCATCTCTGAAAGTTTGTAAGTTGAATGTACTTAAGTAGAGGAGCACCTGTACGTGTATGTTTTCCTGGTTTGTTTAAAAAAAATTAATATTCTACAATTCAGATTTTTTTGTAAGTACAGTATGTATCTTTGGTTTAATCATAATGTGTATTAACTATTGGTTCATTGTACTCATGTTGCATTACCCTTTTTTCTTCCTTTAGGAAAGGTACACTGATGTGACTGTAGCCTGTGAAGGCAAATTCTACCCTGTACACAAGCTAGTACTATCAACCTGTAGTGATTACTTTCTAAAAATGTTTGAATGTACTCCATGCAAACATCCTGTCATCGTACTGAAGGATGTTCAGAGTAAAGACATGGAGGCTCTCCTAAGCTACATGTATGCTGGCATAGTAAGTGTGGCACAGTCTGATCTAGCACAATTGATCAAAGCTGCAGAACTTCTTCAAATCAAAGGCTTAGCTGTACCTGATGAACCTCCTGTCAGCAACAGAAGAGGGCGTAACACAGCAGATGATAGTGATAGTCCACATCCAAAGAGACATAAACGACAAGACCAGAATCTAGGAGAACACCAGAGTGGTGATTTATCCTCTCCACGCTCTCCGGTATATGATGATGACTTGCAAGAAGACAAAACAGACATTCCCGGAGAGTCACCGACAATGACTTTCAAATCATACCATGGAGAGGAACTTGCAGATAGAGAAACCAGCCAATCAAACTCAAGGAAGGACCATAGAACTGCACATCAGACAGACAATAAAGTGGAAGATGAAGCATCTTTACATGAGCGTCACTTATCACAGGTTGTGGTATGTACACAATACACCATTTATTTGTACCTTAAGAATTAGCTACAGTATATGATGTACGGTATATATAAATTTGCTTACTTTTTTAACATTTGTTTTCTCACTTCTTGATGAAGCATTTTCTTAATCACAGATGTTCAGCTTAGTTTGGTGCCAAAACATGTCAGAATTATTCCCGTGTTAACCTACCCAGTAATATTTTTTTAGATAAATTATTTTATTACCACAAAAGTAAACTTTAAGACTTAACCCAATTGATAATTTTCTGTGCAAGATATAAAAATTTATATTTTCTGTCATCTAATAATTAAGGAAGAGTTGTAGAGAGTTTAGCAGATTTTGTACTGGTTTTATCTTAACCTTTTCTCAGACTATGGTAGATGACACACTGATTAAAGAAGAAATGGTCGAGGAAGGGAATGATAGTGGGATGACAGACACAGTATTTGACTACAGTAACCTGGAGGCTGACATGGGTTTGGATGATCATGAAGCAGGAGAGAACCAGTCAGGTCTTATGGTACCTGGCAGATATGATCATCAGCGCCACGATCAGTCTTTTCTCCGCCAGTTCCATCAGTCTGAGAGTAGTTCAGATGCTCGACCAGGACCCTCGCTGCTTCATGGGGTATGTTCTGTGTATTGTATTACAGTGGTCCCTCGGTTAACGAGCACAATCCGTTCTAGAAGGTTGCTCGTTAAACGAAACCATTGTTTCAATGGATTTTTTGGGTAATTGGTTCCAGCTCACCGAAAATTGCCTAAATTCAACAAAAAAGGTAAAAAAGTACACTTACTTTGAGGTGTGTATGTAGAAGGCTCCTGGATGATGATGATGATGATGGGAATTAGAATGGGGGTGGAGGAGAAGGGAGAAGAGAAGGCATTGGGGTGGAAGAGAAGTCCCCCCATGGCACCATTTACCCACAATTATTTTAGTTCTCTTGGTGTAATTCAAGATTATTTTCTTTAAATCAACACTGCACTGCATTATATATTGTCAATATGTAAAATAAATTTCAAAATGACCAATAATTTGCTTGCAAACACAGAAAAAAACCGTTTAGTTTGAAGAGAGTCTCAAGCAAGATGTTACCTCCACTGAAAAGACACAAAGACTGACGCCTGTATGGTGTGTTGAGAGGCTGGATGGCTCGCATAAAACTAGTTTCATAACCTTCAATTATGTTCAATAATTGTTAAAATGACTAAAAATTTAATATTATTGAATAGTATAAACTTCTTGATATTTGCTAAAATGGTAAGGAGTTTAAGCCCTAGAACTGATTACTGTATTGGCGGACTAATACCACAGCTGGTGGACCGCCAAATGCAAGCGAAAACATGTTCAGGTTGGCTCGTAAGAAACTCGTTAATCGAGGGATTGCTCGTTAACTGAAGTTAAGAATATTATGGAAGGTAACTCTTTAACTGAAATCTCTTTAACCGACGGACCACTGTATGTGTGTGTGTGTGACTGGAAAATAAGGCATCAAGTGATTTCCAGGGCTAAGTTGTCAAATTACTCTCAGGTTATAGAAAGACCAATAGATATCCAGACTAAACAGTTTTATTATAACCAAACCTGAACGTCCCAGGCCACTTGTATTTACCTCAAATGTGATCCAGTATTATTATTTAAGTGACGTCAAGTACTGTAATATTATAAATTTATAATTACAGCAAACCCTCGGAATAATGGGCACTATATAATGGAACCCAGTTATAATGGACACCCTAAACCTAGCACTTTCCCTACCAGGCTGAGGTCGGAGTTATGTCATGGTTATTTTTCAACTCGTAATTTTGAGTATACAGTACTCCCTCTTTATCGACGGATTTTTTATCGACGGATTATTTAGACGGATTTTTATTTTGGCTTTATTTGAACTCTGCGGGCCTTGTTTGTACTTTCGTCGCTAGGCGGCACTAGTGGCGTGACTAGCGTCTACCCGCGGCCCGCCTTCCCTGAACACAGACATCAGCCAAGTCGCGTGGGCAACAGTCTTTGATTTTCAACTTTTGCTGGTGGTTCATCACATCAACTTATATCACCATGCCTCCCAAACGACCTGCTGCTCCCTCTGGATCTACACCTAAGAGGGCAAGACGAGTGCTGACGAGTTTGCTAGTATTTTTGTCCACTTATTATATTATTATTTATACACTATTATTTAAGGTTATGTGTAAAGGAAACGCATTAATGCTTAAAGGTACATTTATTCAACATATGCTAATAATAGTTAGAAAAATTACGTAACCATCACGGTTTCGACGGTTTCTTTATCGACGGCTGTCTACAGAACGTAACCCCCGTCGATAAAGAGGGAGTACTGTACAGTAAAAAAACAATTTTTATTCAGTTATATGCACGCACAATCCTACATACAGAATGTGTAAAAAAAAAATAATTATCACAAGGTCAAAAATATAAGTTAGCAGGATGAGCCGAGGGGAGTTATGTTATGGTTATTATTCAACTTGTATTTTAGGGCAGATAAACTTAATTTTTTTCATTTTTTTAATCAATTACATGCACACATGATCTTTCATACATAATGTGCAAAAAAAAGTTAAAAGAAATAACTATCATTAGGTCAAAGATATAAAGGGGATAATTATTTCTTTGTGTGTGAGTTGCTTAATGGTTGGCAGTGGTGGTGACCCCAGCTGGGCCGGGTTGCTGTGGCAATGCTCGAGGGTAGCCACACGTCACAGCTAGCGTCTGCAAATGGCTGCTGTATTAAACTTTCATTTAGCCTTACCCTAATGGTTTTAGCTGCATATTTTCATCTAGATAGTATTTTATTAATGTTTTTAATGTGTTCGATTGTATATTACAATAGTTTTGTACTATTAGTTAGGCAGATTTTTGTTGTTCGTGAACTTATTTCATGTTTTTGGGTAATGATACACTAATGGTGTTTTCTCGTTATAGGGGAACCGATCTCTATTTTTTCCACATGTTCTTTTATTCGATATACAAAACTTCACTTTACGAATGACTTTCAGGAACCTTTCCCATTTGTATGTACAGTGCTGCACAACACAAGTTGTACACAAAAACTGCAACCTTGTACAATGGCAGCAGAATATGAATGAAGTGCTTGAGCCAATGGCCTAAGTTATCTATGAAGCTATCTCATTATTGTAAAATATTTCAATACTAGGATTGTACAGTATTTCAAATTATACAGTAGCAAGTAATGAAATATCCTCCTTTATTGAAATATCTGGCATCTTAGACCTTCTTTCCTCCCATTTAGTAATTTTAGTTCAAAATAATTATTGGGCAATTAGTTTTACGAATTATGAGGGACACCTCCTGAGGGAAACAAAAACAAAACAATAATACTTTTCTGTTATTTGCCCCAATCAAAATTTAAAAATTTCTAAGTACAGTGCCAGATTTAGGGTTATCAGGCATAATGACTCCAACACTGGGCAATGATGGAAAACAATTGGAAAATCCTTGTATTATAGACCATAGATGTGCACACCACAACTGTCACTTGGGAATTGACCAGAGGAACATTAGGAGAATGTTAGATGCAGCAAAAGGATTTGACAACACAGTACAGTAGACTCTTGCCATTCTCGATTTTGACGATTCACGGTGAGCGGATGGGTGGCTTGCTTGCAAGCCTTTTCCCACAGCATAACGAGTCACCCCGCACAGCATCTCGTGTTGTACTTTCAAAATTTTTGTGTTTCTGTGTGAAATGGCCCCTAAAAGACTGCCTACTGTCAGTGTTAGTGGAGAGAAATGTAAAAGGCAGAAGTCAGTGATAACCCTGACAAGGAAAGTTTTATTATTAGATAAGTTAAAAGAGGGGATGAGTGCTGCCATGGCAGGTCAGTTGTTTGGTGCAGTATAGGTATACAGTAGTGCACTAAGGCAGTATTAGTTGCTATTCGTGGTTTTGCCTATTCGCACCATACCTTGGAACCTATCCCTCGCGAATGGCAAGGGTCTACCATATTGACAAAAGACAGTTTGTAAAAGGAGAGGGGAAGTTAGAGATTACAATACTGTATATTAAAGGGCAATGTATTGTCATATTGCATAGCATCAGAGACCACCTCCACTCCTGAGATTTGAAAAAAGATTGTAACCAGGAAAGCTGAACTCAGTTGTTAAGGATGAGGGAGAAATATGAGGTTTTTAAGGGACAGTAAATCACTTTAACTCACAAAGTGATTGGCATCATGATTGGTGCCCCAGCCACATAAGGTAATTGTAATTGTTTTTTTTTTATGGGGGGGGCCTGGGGCAAGTGTATGGTGGCTGTCATTTTGTATGGTATGGGAACATCTGGCAAGTCAAGGATAATGTGTCATGGTAGCACAGTGGGTGATAATCTGAGAGACCCAAGAGGAAAGCCTCTATTAAATAGTAACATCCTATTTAGCTAATTGTCTTCCCTAGAACATTTTTGTGATTTTAGTAATTAATGAAGTAACTCCAAAAATACCACTTCTTTTAATTTCATATCTATTTTCTTTAGTGGCAGAACCCGGGTGATATTGGTGAAAGTTCAGGAGGCCAGGGATACACCCAGGAGGCACCTCTGCCTGGCCACATGGACTCACACTCTCTCTACCCTTTGGTGAGTGTTGTCTTACTTTATTAGTTGATGGTGGTGACACTGTCTTATGATGATGATGGTGGTGACACTGTCTTATGATGATGGTGGTGGTGACACTGTCTCTTATGTTGATGAAGGTGGTGACACTGTCTCATGATGATGATGGTGGTGACACTGTCTTATGATGATGATGATGGTGGTGACACTGTCTCATGATGATGGTGGTGACACTGTCTTATGATGATGGTGGTGACACTGTCTCATGATGATGATGGTGATTAGTGACACTGTCTGATGATGGTGGTGACACTGTCTTATGATGAGTGGTGACACTCTTATGATGATGGTGGTGACACTGTCTTATGATGGATGACACTGTCTCATGATGATGACACTGTCTTATGATGATGATGGTGACTGTCTTATGATGATGGTGACACTGTCTTATGATGATGATGGTGACACTGTCTTATGATGATGGTGGTGACGCACTGTCTTATGATGATGGTGGTGACACTGTCTTATGATGATGATGGTGACACTGTCTTATGATGATGGTGGTGACACTGTCTTATGATGATGATGGTGGTGACACAGTCTCTTATGTTGATGATGGTGGTGACGCACTGTCTTATGATGATGATGGTGACACTGTCTCATGATGATGGTGACACTGTCTTATGATGATGATGGTGATGCTGTCTTATGATGATGGTGAAACTGTCTTATGATGATGATGGTGACACTGTCTTATGATGAAATGGTGGTGACACTGTCTTATGATAATGACACTGTCTTTGATGATGGTGGTGACACTGTCTCATGATGATGGTGACACTGTCTCCATGATGGTGGTGTTATATGATGATGACACTGTCTTATGATGATGATGGTGACACTGTCTTATGATGATGGTGGTGATGGTGGTGGCTGTCTCATGATGATGGTGGTGACACTGTCTTATGATGATGATGGTGGTGACACTGTCTCATGATGGTGGTGACACTGTCTTATGATGATGATGGTGACACTATCTCATGATGGTGGTGACACTGTCTCATGGTGGTGGTGACACTGTCTATGATGATGATGTGACACTGTCTTATGATGATGATGGTGACACTGTCTTATGATGAAGGTGGTGACACTGTCTCATGATGATGGTGGTGACACTGTCTCATGATGATGGTGGTGACACTGTCTCATGATGATGGTGGTGGTGATGACACTGTCTCATATGTTGATGATGGTGGTGACACTGTCTCATGATGATGGCGACGCACTGTCTCATAATGATGGTGACACTGTCTGTCTCATAATGATGGTGGCTGTCTCATGATGATGGTGACACTGTCTCATTATCGTTGATGGTGGTGGTGACTGTCTCTTATGTTGATGATGGTGACACTGTCTATTATGTTGATGGTGGGGTGACACTGTCTATTATATTGATGGTGATGACACTGTCTCTTATGTTGATGATGTTGGTGACACTGTCTCATGATGATGGTGACACTGTCTCTTATGTTGATGATGGTGATGACACTGTCTCTTATGTTGATGATGGTGGTGACACTGTCTATTATGTTGATGGTGGTGGTGATGCTGTCTCTTATGTTGATGATGGTGGTGACACTGTCTCATGATGATGGTGGTGGTGACACTGTCTCTTATGTTGATGATGGTGGATGACACTGCTACTTATGTTGATGATGGTGGTGACACTGTCTCTTATGTTGATGATGGTGGTGACACTGTCTCTTATGTTGATGATGGTGACACTGTCTATTATGTTGATGATGGTGATGACACTGTCTCATGATGATGGTGGGTGACATTCTCTTATGTTGTGATGGTGGTATGACACTGTCTCTTATGTTGATATGGTGGTGACACTGTCTAATGTTGATGATGGTGACACTGTCTCTTATGTTATTGATGGTGCTATCTCTTATGTTGATGATGGTGTCTATTATGTTGATGATGGTGACATGATATTCAGTGACTGTCTGTTGATGATGGTGGTGACACTGTCTATTATGATGATGATGGTGGCATCTATGATGATGGGATGGTGTACTTCTTTATGTTGATGATGGTGGTGACACTGTCTCTTATGTTGATGATGGTGACACTGTTGTTGTGTTGGTGGCGCTGTCTCTTATGTTGATGATGGTGGTGACACTGTCTCTTATGTTGATGATGGTGGTGACACTGTCTCTTATGTTGATGATGGTGGTGACTTGTCTTTATGTTGATGATGGTGGTGACACTGTCTCTTATGATGGTGATGGTGATGACTGTCTCTTATGTTTGATGGTGATGGCCTGTCTCTTATGTTGATGATGGTGACACTGTCTCTGTTGATGATGGTGGTGACACTGTCTCTTATGTTGATGATGGTGATGCATCTCTTATTGATGGTGATGCCTTCTCTTATGTTGATGATGGTGTGATGACACTGTCTCTTATGTTGATGATGGTGTGCTCCTCTTATGTTGATGATGGTGGTGACACTGTCTCTTATGTTGATGATGGTGATGACCTCTCTTATGTTGATGATGGTATGACACTGTCTCTTATGTTGATATGGTGATGACACTGTCTCTTATGTTGATGATGGTGACACTTTCTTATGTTGATGATGGTGGTGACACTCTTATGTTGATGATGATTTTATGTGATGATGGTGGTGACATATTGATGATGGTGGACACTGTCTCTATGTTGATGGTGGTGGTGACTGTCTATTATTTGATTGATGGTGATGATGGTGGTGTGGTGGCTGTCTCTTATGTTGATGATGGCCTGCTTATATGTGATGATGGTGATGACCTGTCTCTTATGTTGATGATGGTGATGACACTGTATGTTGTTGATGGTGGTGGCGCTGTCTCTTATGTTGATGATGGTGATGACACTGTCTCTTATGTTGATGGTGGTGGTGACTGTCTATGTTATTTGAGGTGGTGGCATCTCTTATGTTGATGATGGTGACTGTCTCTTATGTTGATGATGGTGATGACACTGTCTCTTATGTTGATGGTGGTGATGACACTGTCTATTATGTTGATGGTGGTGGTGGCTGTCTCTTATGTTGATGATGGTGATGACACTGTCTATTTGTTGATGGTGCGTGGCGCTCTTATGTTGATGATGGTGATGACACTGTCTCATTGATGGTGCTGTCTTTATGTTGATGATGGTGGTACACTGTCTTATGTTGATGATGGTGGTGACACTGTCTATTGTGATGGTGGTGGTACTGTCTCTCTTATGTTGATGATGGTGGTGACATTGTCTATTATTGGTGGCACTGTCTCTTATGTTGATGATGGTGATGACACTGTCTCTTGTGATGGTGGTGACACTGTCTCTTATGTTGATGGTGATGACACTTGTTCTTATTGATGGTGGTAACACTGTCTCTTATGTTGATGATGGTGATGACACTGTCTCTTGTTGATGATGGTGATGACACTGTCTCTTATGTTGATGATGGTGGTGACACTTCTCTTGATGATGGTGATGACCGTCTATGTGATGATGGTTATGATGACTGTCTCTTGATGGTCTCTTATGTTGATGATGACTGTCTCTATGTTGGTGGTGATGACACTGTCTCTTATGTTGATGATGGTGATGACACTGTCTCTTATGTTGATGATGAGCGTGACACTTCTCTTGATGATGGTGGTGACACTGTCTCTTATGTTGATGATGGTGGTGACCTGTCTCTTATGTTGATGATGAGGTGACACTGTCTCTTTGATGATGGTGATGAACTGTCTCTTATGTTGATGGTGGTGATGACACTGTCTCTTATGTTGATGTGGTGGTGACACTTTCTCTATGTTGATGATGGTGTACTGTCTCTTATGTTGATGATGGTGATGACACTGTCTCTTATGTTGATGATGGTGATGACCTGTCTCATGATGGTGGTGATGTTCTTGATGTGTGATGATGTTGATCTTATGTTGATGATGGTGGTGACACTGTCTCTTATGTTTGATGATGGGTGACGCTGTCTCTTATGTTGATGATGGTGGTGACACTGTCTCTTATGTTGATGATGGTGGTGACACTGTCTCTTATGTTGATGATGGTGGTGACACTGTCTCTTATGTTGATGATGGTGGTACTGTCTCTTTATGTTGATGGTGATTGGTGACACTGTCTCTTATCTTGTATGATGGTGGTGACACTGTCTCTTATGTTGATGGTGGTGCGTACCGTCTCTTATGTTGATGATGGTGACTGTCTCTTATGTTAATGATGGTGATGTATACTGTCATGATGATGGTGGTGACTCTATTATGTTGATGATGGTGACTGTCTATTATGTTGATGATGGTTTTTCTCTTATGTTGATGGTGGTGGTGACGCTGTCTCATAGTGATGGTGTTGACACTGTCTCATGATGATGGTGGTGACACTGTCTCATTATGAGTGGTGACACTGTCTCTTATGTTGATGATGGTGGTGACACTGTCTCATGATGATGGTGGTGACACTGTCTCCATGATGATGGTGGTGACACTGTCTATTATGTTGATGATGGTGATACACTGTCTCTTATGTTGATGATGGTGGTGAACACTGTCTCTTATGTTGATGATGGTGATAACACTGTCTCTTATGTTGATGATGGTTGACACTGTCTCTTATGTTGATGATGGTGATGACACTGTCTCATGATGATGGTGGTGACACTGTCTCTTATGTTGATGATGGTGATGACACTGTCTCTTGTTGATGATGGTGGTGACACTGTCTCTTATGTTGATGATGGTGATGACACTGTCTCATGATGATGGTGGTGACACTGTCTATTATGTTGATGATGGTGGTGACACTGTCTATTATGTTGATGGTGACACTGTCTCTTATATTGATGATGGTGATGACACTGTCTCTTATGTTGATGATGGTGGTGACACTGTCTATTATGTTGATGGTGGTGGTGACGCTGTCTCTTATGTTGTTGTTGTTGGTGGTGACACTGTCTCATTGATGGTGGTGGTGACACTGTCTCTTATGTTGATGATGGTGATGACACTGTCTCTTAGGTTGATGATGGTGGTGACACTGTCTCTTATGTTGATGATGGTGGTGACACTGTCTCTTGTGTGATGATGGTGGTGACACTGTCTCTTATGTTGATGATGGTGGTGACACTGTCTCTTATGTTGATGATGGTGATGACACTGTCTCTTATGTTGTTGATGATGGTGATGACACTGTCTATTATGTTGATGGGTGGTGACGCTGTCTTATGTTGATGATGGTGGTGACACTGTCTCTTATGTTGATGATGATGGTGACACTGTCTCTTATGTTGATGATGGTGGTGACACTGTCTCTTATGTTGATGATGGTGGTGACTGTCTATTATGTTGATGGTGGTGGTGGCTGTCTCTTATGTTGATGATGGTGATGACACTGTCTCTGATGATGGTGGTGACACTCCTATTATGTTGATGATGGTGGTGACACTGTCTATTATGTTGATGATGGTGGTGACACTCTATATGTTGATGGTGGGTGACGCTGTCTCATGATGGTGGTGACACTTCTATGATGATGGTGACACTGTCTCATGATGGTGGTGACACTCTCTTATGTTGATGGTGGTGACACTGTCTCTTATGTTGATGATGGTGATGACACTGTCTCATGATGATGGTGGTGACACTGTCTATTATGTTGATGATGGTGGTGACACTGTCTATTATGTTGATGTGACACTGCTCTTATATTGATGATGGTGATGACACTGTCTCTTATGTTGATGATGGTGGTGACACTGTCTATTATGTTGATGGTGGTGGTGACGCTGTCTCTTATGTTGTTGTTGGTGGTGACACTGTCTCATGATGGTGGTGGTGACTGTCTCTTATGTTGATGATGGTGATGACACTGTCTCTTATGTTGATGATGGTGGTGACACTGTCTCTTATGTTGATGGTGGTGACACTGTCTCTTATGTTGATGATGGTGGTGACACTGTCTCTTATGTTGATGATGGTGGTGAGCTGTCTCTTATGTTGATGATGGTGATGACACTGTCTCTTATGTTGATGATGGTGGTGACACTGTCTATTATGTTGATGGTGGTGGTGACGCTGTCTTATGTTGATGATGGTGGTGACACTGTCTCTTATGTTGATGATGGTGGTGACACTGTCTCTTATGTTGATGATGGTGGTGACACTGTCTTATGTTGATGATGGTGGTGACCTCTATTATGTTGATGGTGGCTGTCTCTTATGTTGATGATGGTGCTGTCTCATGATGGTGGTGACACTCTATTATGTTGATGATGGTGGTGACACTGTCTATTATGTTGATGATGGTGGTGACACTCTATTATGTTGATGGTGGTGGTGACCTGTCTCATAATGATGGTGGTGACACTGTCTCATGATGATGGTGACACTGTCTCATGATGATGGTGGTGACACTCTCTTATGTTGATGATGGTGGACACTGTTCTATTATGTTGATGATGGTGGTGACACTGTCTCTTATGTTGATGATGGTGGTGACACTGTCTCATGATGATGGTGGTGACACTGTCTCATGGTGATGGTGGTGGTGACACTGTCTCTTATGTTGATGGTGGTGTGACACTGTCTATTATGTTGATGATGGTGGTGACACTGTCTCTTATGTTGATGATGGTGATGACACTGTCTCTTATGTTGATGATGGTGGTGACACTGTCTATTATGTTGATGGTGGTGGTGATGCTGTCTCTTATGTTGATGATGGTGGTGACACTGTCTCTTATGTTGATGGTGGTGGTGACACTGTCTTATGTTGATGATGGTGATGACACTGTCTATTATGTTGATGATGGTGGTGACACTGTCTATTATGTTGATGATGGTGATGACACTGTCTATTATGTTGATGGTGGTGGTGACACTGTCTATTATGTTGATGATGGTGGTGACACTGTCTCATGATGGTGGTGACACTGTCTCGTGATGATGGTGGTGACACTGTCTATATGTTGATGATGGTGATGACACTGTCTATTATGTTGATGATGGTGGTGACACTGTCTCATGATGATGGTGGTGACACTATCTCATGATGATGGTGGTGACACTGTCTCATGATGATGGTGGTGACACTGTCTCATGATGATGGTGGTGACACTGTCTATTATGTTGATGATGGTGATGACACTGTCTATTATGTTGATGATGGTGATGACACTGTCTATTATGTTGATGATGGTGGTGACACTGTCTCATGATGATGGTGGTGACACTGTCTATTATGTTGATGATGGTGATGACACTGTCTATTATGTTGATGGTGGTGGTGACACTGTCTATTTGTTGATGATGGTGGTGACACTGTCTCATGATGATGGTGGTGACTCTCTTATGTTGATGATGGTGGTGACACTGTCTCATGATGATGGTGGTGACACTGTCTATTATGTTGATGATGGTGGTGACACTGTCTCATGATGGTGGTGGTGACACTGTCTCTTATGTTGATGGTGGTGGTGACACTGTCTATTATGTTGATGATGGTGGTGACACTGTCTCTTATGTTGATGATGGTGATGACACTGTCTCTTATGTTGATGGTGGTGACACTGTCTATTATGTTCATGGTGGTGGTGACACTGTCTCTTATGTTGATGATGGTGGTGACACTGTCTCTTGTTGATGGTGACACTGTCTGTTGATGATGGTGATGACACTGTCTATTATGTTGATGATGGTGGTGACACTCTCATGATGATGATTGGTGACACTGTCTATTATGTTGATGATGGTGATGACACTGTCTATTATGTTGATGATGGTGGTGACACTGTCTCATGATGATGGTGGTTACACTGTCTCATGATGATGGTGGACACTGTCTATTATGTTGATGATGGTGATGACACTGTCTATTATGTTGATGATGGTGATGACACTGTCTATTATGTTGATGATGGTGGTGACACTGTCTCATGATGATGGTGGTGACACTGTCTATTATGTTGATGATGGTGATGACACTGTCTATTATGTTGATGGTGGTGGTGACACTGTCTATTATGTTGATGATGGTGGTGACACTGTCTCATGATGATGGTGGTGACACTGTCTATTATGTTGATGATGGTGATGACACTCTATTATGTTGATGATGGTGGTGACACTGTCTCATGATGATGGTGGTGACACTGTCTCATGATGATGGTGGTGACACTGTCTATTATGTTGATGATGGTGATGACACTGTCTATTATGTTGATGATGGTGATGACACTGTCTATTATGTTGATGATGGTGGTGACACTGTCTATTATGTTGATGATGGTGATGACACTGTCTATTATGTTGATGATGGTGGTGACACTGTCTATTATGTTGATGGTGGTGGTGACACTGTCTATTATGTTGATGATGGTGGTGACACTGTCTCATGATGATGGTGGTGACACTGTCTCTTATGTTGATGATGGTGTGACACTGTCTCATGATGATGGTGGTGATGACACTGTCTCTTATGTTGATGATGGTTAACTGTCTCATGATGATGATGGTGGTGACATTGTCTCATGATGATGGTGTGACACTGTCTCATGATGATGGTGGTGACACTGTCTCTTATGTTGATGGTGGTGGTGACACTGTCTCTTATGTTGATGATGGTGATGACACTATCTCATGATGATGGTGGTGACACTGTCATGATGATGATGGTGGTGACACTGTCTATTATGTTGATGGTGGTGGTGACACTTCTTATGTTAATGATGGTGATGACACTGTCTCCGATGATGGTGGTGACACTGTCTCATGATGATGATGGTGGACACTGTCCTTATGTTGATGGTGGTGGTGACACTGTCTCTTATGTTGATGATGGTGATGACACTGTCTCTTATGTTGATGATGGTGGTGACACTGTTCTTATGTTGATGATGGTGGTGACACTCTATTATGTTGATGATGGTGGTGACACTGTCTATTATGTTGATGGTGGGGTGACGCTGTCTCTTATGTTGATGATGGTGATGACACTGTCTCATGATGATGGTGGTGACACTGTCTATTATGTTGATGGTGGTGGTGACACTGTCTCATGATGATGGTGGTGACACTGTCTATTATGTTGATGATGGTGGTGACACTGTCTCATGATGATGGTGGTGACACTGTCTATTATGTTGATGATGGTGGTGACACTGTCTCATGATGATGGTGACACTGTCTATTATGTTGATGGTGGTGGTGACTCTGTTTCTTATGTTGATGATGGTGGTGACACTGTCTCATGATGATGGTGGTGACACTGTCTCATGATGATGGTGGGTGACACTGTCTCTTATGTTGATGGCGGACACTGTCTGATGATGATGGTGGTGATGCTGTTCCTTATGTTGATGATGGTGGTGACACTGTCTCTTATGATGGTGGTGGTGACACTGTCTCTTATGTTGATGATGGTGGGACACTGTCTATTATGTTGATGGTGGTGGGACACTGTCTGATGATGATGGTGGTGACGCTGTCTCTTATGTTGATGATGGTGGTGACACTGTCTCTTATGTTGATGGTGGTGGTGACACTGTCTCTTATGTTGATGATGGTGGTGACACTCTCTTATGTTGATGATGGTGGTGACACTGTCTCTTATGTTGATGGTGGTGGTGACACTGTCTCTTATGTTGATGATGGTGATGACACTGTCTCTTATGTTGATGATGGCAGACACTGTTGATGGTGGTGGTGACACTGTCTCATGATGTATGGTGGTGACACCCTTATGTTGATGATGGTGGGGACGCTGTTCTTATGTTGATGATGGTGATGACACTGTCTCATGATGATGGTGGTGACACTGTCTCTTATGTTGATGATGTGGTGACACTGTCTCCTATGTTGATGATGATGGTGACACTGTCTCCTATGTTGATGATGGTGATGACACTGTCTCTTATGTTGATGGTGTGGCCACTGTCTCTTAGTTGATGATGGTGATGACACTGTCTCTTATGTTGATGATGGTGGTGACACTGTCTCCTATGTTGATGATGGTGGTGACACTGTCTCCTTATGTTGATGATGGTGGTGATACTGTCTCATTATGTTGACGATGGTACACTGTCTCTTATGTTGATGATGGTGATGACACTGTCTCTTATGTTGATGATGGAGGTGACGCTGGCTCTTATGTTGATGATGGTGATGACACTGTCTCATGATGATGGGGTGACACTGTCTCTTATGTTGATGGTGGTGGTGACACTGTCTCTTATGTTGATGATGGTGGTGACACTGTTCCTATGTTGATGATGGTGCGGACGCTGTCTCATGATGATGGTGATGACACTGTCTCTTATGTTGATGATGGTGGTGACACTGTCTCTTATGTTGATGATGGTGGTGACACTGTCTCTTATGTTGATGATGGTGGTGACACTGTGTCTTATGTTGATGATGGTGGTGACACTGTCTCTTATGTTGATGATGGTGATGACACTGTCTCATGATGATGGTGGTGACACTGTCTCTTATGTTGATGATGGTGGTGACACTGTCTCCTATGTTGATGATGGTGGGACGCTGTCTCATGATGAAGGTGATGACACTGTCTCTTATGTTGGTGATGGTGGTGACACTGTCTCTTATGTTGATGGTGGTGGTGATGCTGTCTCATGATGATGGTGATGACACTGTCTCTTATGTTGATGATGGTATGACACTGTCTCTTATGTTGATGATGGGGCATAACTGTCTCTTATCTTGATGATGGTGGTGACACTGTCTCTTATGTTGATGATGGTGATGACACTGTCTCATGATGATGGTGGTGACACTGTTCTTATGTTGATGATGGTGGACACTGTCTCTTATGTTGATGATGGTGGTGATGCTGTCTCATGATGATGGTGGTGACACTGTCTCTTATGTTGATGATGGTGGTGACACTGTCTCTATGTTGATGATGGTGGTGATGCTGTCTCATGATGATGGTGGGTGACACTGTCTTTGTGTTGATGATGGTGATGACACTGTCTCTTAGTTGATGATGGTGGTGACGCTGTCTCTTATGTTGATGATGGTGGTGACACTGTCTCTTATGTTGATGATGGTGTGACGCTGTCTCATGATGATGGTGGTGACAATGTCTCTATGTTGATGATGGTGATGACACTGTCTCTTATGTTGATGATGGTGGTGACGCTGTTTCTTATGTTGATGATGGTGGTGACTCTGTCTCTTATGTTGATGATGGTGGTGATGCTGTCTCATGATGATGGTGGGACACTGTCTCTATGTTGATGATGGTGGGACGCTGTCTCATGATGATGGTGGTGACGCTGTCTCATGATGATGGTGGTGACACGGTCCTTATGTTGATGATGGTGGTGACACTGTTCTTATGTTGATGATGGTGATGACACTGTCCTATGTTGATGATGGTGGTGACACTGTCTCTTATGTTGATGATGGTGGTGACACTGTCTCTTATGTTGATGATGGTGATGACACTGTCTCTTATGTTGATGATGGTGGGTGACACTGTCTCTTATGTTGATGATGGTGGTGACACTGTCTCTTATGTTGATGATGGTGGTGACGCTGTCTCATGATGATGGTGGTGACACTGTCTCTTATGTTGATGATGGTGGTGACACTGTCTCTTATGTTGATGATGGTGGTGACACTGTCTCTTATGTTGATGATGGTGGTGACACTGTCTCTTATGTGTGATGATGGTGATGACACTGTCTCTATGTTGATGATGGTGGTGACGCTGTCCATGATGATGGTGGTGACACTGTCTCTTATGTTGATGATGGTGGTGACACTGTCTCTTATGTTGATGATGGTGGTGACACCGCTTATGTTGATGATGGTGATGACACTGTCTCTTTGTTGATGATGGTGGTGACACTGTCTCTTATGTTGATGATGGTGATGACACTGTCTCTTATGTTGATGATGGTGGTGACGCTGTTCTTATGTTGATGATGGTGGTGACACTGTCTCTATGTTGATGATGGTGGTGATGCTGTCTCATGATGATGGTGGTACACTGTCTCTTATGTTGATGATGGTGGACACTGTCTCTTATGTTGATGATGGTGATGACACTCTCTTATGTTGATATGGTGGGACACTGTCTCTTATGTTGATGATGGTGGTGACACTGTCTCTTATGTTGATGATGGTGATGACACTGTCTCTTATGTTGATGATGGTGGTGACACTGTCTCTATGTTGATGATGGTGATGACACTGTCTCATGATGATGGTGGTGACACTGTCTCTATGTTGATGATGGTGATGACGCTGTATCATGATGATGGTGGGTGACACTGTCTCTATGTTGATGATGGTGGGACACTGTCTCCTTATGTTGATGATGGCGGACACTGTCTATTATGTTGATGATGGTGGTGACACTGTTCTATGTTGATGGTGGTGGTGACACTGTTCTTATGTTGATGATGGTGGTGACACTGTCTCTTATGTTGATGATGGTGATGACACTGTCTCATGATGATGGTGGTGACACTGTCTCTTATGTTGATGATGGTGATGACACTGTCTATTATGTTGATGATGGTGGTGACACTGTCTCTATGTTGATGGTGGTGGTGACACTGTCTCTTATGTTGATGATGGTGGTGACACTGTCTCTATGTTGATGATGGTGGTGACACTGTCTCTTATGTTGATGATGGTGGTGACACTGTCTCTTATGTTGATGATGGTGGTGACACTGTCTCTTATGTTGATGGTGGTGGTGACACTGTCTCTAATGGATTGCCAGTTTCATTAAGGTAGGTAATTTTGTTGCATACTGTTTGTTATAACTTTTTGAATGAGTGTTAAAATGGAAACTGAAGTGAATACCCAACTATTTTTGTTATTCTGAGAGAAATATCTACAAAAATGAACTGTTTATGTCTCTGTGTATTGAAGATTTTGTTTGTCTCTTTCTATAATGTCATTGGAACTGATAGATGTTAATGTTGACATGAACTAATTTTCAGTACAGTATATTGGCTCTTACATTGTTTGTTGTTAACTTGGGTATAATTTTATTGAAAGAAGCTGTTGTTGTATTGTGTCATGTTCTTCCATGTTTATTTTTGTTTCATTTATTTTATCCTTCGTATACGTCATCCTGATCTAAGCTTCACCTCGTCAAAAATAACTTAACATAGTTTGACTTTCGTTAAGACGGTCATGATATTGTACACTGCTGTAGAATTTGTTTTAATGTTTTTACCTTTTCATTATTTGTCAGCTGGTTGTATGTGCTACATGATGTATATTGTACTGTGGAATAGTTTTGTTAGAGTTTCATAACAGAGTCCTTGCCTACTGGTATTTGATGTTAATATCTTATGCAGACCTCAGGCAACTCAAGCATGGTTGACTGTACAGTATAATGGTCTCAGGTACCTTACTGCATGTGACTATAGTTAATTCAGATCAAGTTTAAAATAGATAATTTATTCATAAAATATTAATTGATTAGTTAATCCTCACCAGCTGCAGCCAAAGGCCCCATAAAAATTTTTTTGGAGTATTAATTAACACTAAAGGCTGTGATCATCATGCATTGTGTACAAGATAGCAAGTCAAGATCACCCAGTCACATGAGCTGTAGGATGATCACTTCAACTTTTGCCAGTCCTGGTTAAAGATATGTTGTGCTGCTGTATAATGTTGCACTTGGTCATGCTTGTTGTTTGACCACCCATTCTAGTGGAAATGGCTGATTGTTTATCATGTTAGTATTGTCATTGTGAGAATGTTGACATATACTGTACTAACAATACAGTTTAGGGATTGACTGTTATATTGGTGGCACAGGTCTTGACAGTCCTGCAGCTTCTCCTCATGTACAGGCTTCATATTGTGTAGCTCAGCAGATTGTTAGATATTCCAGATACAGGTGACTGGCACAAAGGCAGGTAAGAAAGGCTCAGGTGGAATTTCAGAACTTGTGGATTACTTGTTTTAAATGTGGGATGGAAGGAGTATTCCACCTCAAGGGTATCTGCACCTATACATATTATTCTCTTCTGAAAGTTTATTGTTCTTTCTCTGGTGATTGTCAAATGAATACAGTATTCAGGATGTTTAATTCATTAATTCTGGACTGGGACATTCATTGAGTATAATTGGGTCTTTGATCTGTTTTCCCTGTAAATACGAACTAATACTTCATCCAGCACCCAGTGGGGATTAAAGGGATCTTTCATTAATTAATAGTTCTCATGAATTTAGTATACCTTGTTTAAATATTCACTCTTGCACTGGGTTCCACTTTAATATCATATATTCCTATGGTTTGGTTGAACATACAGTGGACTACAGTTCACGACCTGGACTTGCTTGGAGATCTGCATCTATTATGTTTACGTGTATTAAGTAGTGAGGAGGTCGTAGATAATTTATATAGTTAATAAAGTGTGCTTCTGGTACAGTACTGTATGGGGTACATTAATCTTCCTAATCTAGCTGGAAATTTGAGAAAATCCCACATACAGTGGTCCCTCGGTTAACAAAATTTCGGTTAACGAATTAGCTCCCTTAAGGATTTTCAGTTCGATTAACGAACTAAACTTCGATTAACGAAAGCCTTACAAGAAACACGTTTAGTTGTACGCATCAGCTGATCAGCTGATTGGTTAGTCTGCCAATACAGTAATCGGTTCTATGTTTACATTCGTTTCCAGTGAAGTAAATATCAAGAAAGTTGGTCTCTTGAATATTTTTGCATTTTTTATATTAAAATTATTAGTCATTTAAAAATTTAATTAACATATTGATAATATAGACAGTACAGGTAACAGTTTTTGTGTGCCAATCAGCTGATTGAAGCACCCACCAACGCTTCTCAGTTTAACTTTGTTTACAGTGGAGTGAACATTGAGTTTGTTGGTCTCTTGAATATTTTTGCATTTTTACATTATAATTATTGGTCATTCTGAAATTTAGTTAACATTGATAATATACAGTGCAGAAATTATTATGAAACACGAAGAAGGCATTAGAACCAATGCACTCTGTAAAGAATATGGCATGTCATCATTGACTGCCTCTACAATCAGCTGTTTGATAATTATGTAAACAAAGCTGCCGGGAATACGACATACACACCTCAAAGTCAGTTAAAATACAGTATTCTATTGTTTTTATTTATTATTGTACAATATACTGTACAGCACAGTACAGTACTGTATTTAGTTTATATTTAATGTCTCGTTAATTCTATTACCGGTATGTATACTTTTTCTGTGAGTTGGAACCAATTACCCAATATCCCATTGAAATAATAGATTCGGTTAATGAAACTTTTGGTTAACGAACGACTCTGTGGAACCAATTGTGTTCGTTAATCGAGGGACCACCTGTATAGTGGTATCATGCCTGTGAGTTCAAGTACAGTTAGTAACTGCAACCCATCGACTTAACATATAAAGGGTATATGGTTCAATACACTGTTGTGTACATTACTGAGGTCATATGAGATGAATTTTAGGTTTTGGTCATTTTTAAAGGTGATATTACAGTAAGCACTGTTCTTGTAAGTGAATTGTGTAATATAGTACTGTACTTAGTATGAGTTGGCTCTGTTCTTGTAGTGTTGAAAAGTTTAAATCTTTTATTCAAACTGGTGTTGTTCTTAGCAGAAGGGGAAAAATGAAAGTTCTGGTGAATGAAGAAAAGTTTTGATATTCTTGTTCAAAAGAAAAAATATTTAAGGCTTATTTGATCTGGGCCCAGATTCACAAAACGGACTGTAACTTTGATCGTACGGCGACTGCAGGTAAGTTTAGTTCAGTAAGCTACCACTTGATGGAGTTGGGGTGGATTTGTTTTGATTCCTCGCTTGACCAATCACCGTTCCCGGAATAAACACTGTGAAGGAATACTGTATGACCAATTACAAGTTACCCATGCAGCAGACAATGCATAAAATCACGCATAATAAGAACAAGGGAGAGACAATAGTTTAAAAGAAAAGGCTGCTGAATTCCTCTGATAAGATTTTCATTAATAATAATAATAATAATAATGTGATAATAATACTGTAATACAGTACAGTACTACGATTACGACTACTACTACGAGAGGGAGTGGCCTCCAGCCTCCCACAATAGCCATTCCTTCGCCACCAATTTATTACCTTAATGTTAAATATCCTAATACATAAGTAGCTATCCTAGCTGTGTTGAGTTAGTTGAGCCTTCTCCTACTGCTACTACTACTACTACTATTATTATTATTATTATTATTAATATTATTATTATTATTATTATTATTATTATTATTATTATTATTATTACTGTATTACTATTATTATTATTTTAGAGCAAATGCACTGTATAATTCTTGACACCGTTGATTGACTTAAGCTAGTAACATCATCAACTCTTGAAACTACCACTTGTGAGAGACCTCAAAGCTACTAACACAGGCGTATCTAGCCTGTGTACTGTATATCCCTATGTAACATGAGGTGGTCAACAATTGTAGAGGGTTCAAAGGATCCCTCAACACCCTTACTCTCTGTAGTGCCTGGTTATAAGCTAAAGTAATCATTTGTTACATCTTCACAGCTTTGCTTCTACTAGTGACAATTGAAGTTGTACATCTGGCAGCCCTTGTGTTTTAAGACAATTTGTATAGTAGAGAAAACGGGAGTTATTTCTACCATGTGAAAGCTTACAGGTGCTCGTTGGCCACCGTAACTTTTGCTGTATGATAAGTTGGGTTACAGTCACCGTAAATGTTAGTGAATCACCCGTTCAGCCCTCTGGTTGATCGTAGGGACTTACGTTGACTGTGAGTCATTAGTAAATCTGGCTCCTGGTCTTGGATGATTGTAGAAAATGTTTTAACATTAACTGATAATTTTTTTCCCCCTTTTCTTAATACAGTACTGTAAAGTGTAGTGGCCATTACATGTTCTTACTTAAGCTTTTTTTTTCACTACTTTAAATCTAGATTACATAGCAATGACTTGAGCTTTGGAACAGTCTGGTATTGTAATTCCACTTAGCTTTACCAGATATTTGCAGTTCTAAAGATCTTTTAGTAACTTTTCTACATAAGTAGTGTTTTGCTACATTCTAGGTTTATGGAAATTTCCTCGGTCTTAGGAGATTTAAAATTATCTGGAATTCTTTTAGCTCAAAGCTCTGTAAAGGGCAGAGTCAGATTGGCCATTGTGCCCCTGTGCTATGGCACATGGGGCCCCCTTTCCTCCTATTAAAATAATCTTAAATTCTAACTACTGTACTCTGAGCCAACGACACTTGCACGAGGGTATAGGACGGGTATGTTATTGCCACGGTCTCTTTTTCTCTATTAACTAATGGTAAAACAGTTGACATATCAGGTAATGATCAGAGGAATAGTGCTTCTCAAAAATTTTTAAATCTGATGACAGATGCATGGGTCATAGATGACTAGCAATGCTCCTGGGGTGAATTGGGCCCCCACTATCAGTGCTAATGGGATGAAATGGGCCCAACTATCATTGGTAGTGAGTTGGAATGGGCCCTAACTCATGATTAAATGGCACGGCCCCAAACAGTGCCCAGTCCCCTGCTGGTAAAGGGATGTTGTGTACAACATTGTGTATTTGAATGATTGGTCGATTCTGAAGTCACTGCCTGACTCCTGGACATGGTGGAGACACCATAGAGGATATCTAATAACTTTCAAACCAAGGAAGAGAAAGATTAGAAAATGTTTGTATTTATTTTCGTTATTGAATTTTTTTTTTTTTTTTTTTTTTCTTCAAAATCCTCTGTGAGGTCTGGGTAGGTGCTTCTTTGATGAATAGAGAAAGTTTTGGATTTTTCCCTATTTTAGACTGGTATTGGTGGGCCTAACCAGTGTATAAAAGGTTTGCATTTGATATAGATTGTCCATAACCAGTGGAAGCTTTGCTCTGCATTTTAGTAGTAGAAGGTGGACTGACTGTACTCAACTTATATTTTACACAAAAAAGAATTATGGAGGTGGACAGATGTGTCAGACCCAGTTTGAGTGCTGCTAATGGCATATCTGGTGTTGCTTTATGTGCTTAGATAAGTTAATGGGAGGATATTGTATTTTTATATTGTGGATGTAGAGGGATTACATGTGCAGAGCTACCAGTGTATACAGTACCCGGTATATACGACCTTTAGTGTAATGGTCAGCATGCTCACCTCGCAAGCGAGCAGACCTGGGTTTAATCCCCGGGCAAGGTGAAACTATGGGCAAGTTTCTTTATGCCATTTGCCTCTGTCTACCCAGCAGTAATTGGGGACCTGGATGTTAATAAATTTGCGGGTCATGTTGCGGGGTAATGGTTAGTCAGTGCAGTTGTCGAGTTGTCCTTGGACTATCCTTGACACTGGGTCATGTAACTCATTAACTTAGGGTGTGGTTGTTGTGATGGCATCAGCTTCTACACCTTAAACAAATTCACTCCTAGGTGGCCCTTGGGCCAGCCATCCTTGTTACATGAGGTGTAACCATTATATACAGTATAATGGACAAAGCCTCCTCATTCTATCCAGGGGAAAGTTACTTTTGATTGTGTTGACTTTCTGTACTCAAATTCCTTTGTAGTGTTACCGGAATTAGAATTTTCAGTTTCAGGGATTAGCTGCTAATGAGTTATCATCTCTTAATTGTGCCCTTGGGTGACCTTTATTGAAGTAATTTGATCTTTGAGAGAACTAAGATACACTTAAGATTAGAGACACTCAAGATTTATAGTTGTTTAGATCCCAATAACCTTTGCTCCATTTCCTAGGCTGCAGAGATATTTTATGATTGAGGATGTGAAACGCCACCAACTTGATATCCACCTTCCTCTAGGTGCTCAGAAAGGGTTGTTGAATTTTGAGCTTCATACTTTGAGGAGAGAAGATGGCTTAGTGTCTGGTGTTTCATTGCTTTCATGGGACACACATAGACCAAGTATGAAGTTCTTACCAAAACCTTAGATTCATTGTTTTAGGCCTGAGAGTCTTTATTTCAAGATGACTGTCATCATATACTTTGTCTGGTGAAGGTAGTGATGATTTAGAGGTGAGGTCTCACTTTTGGTGCTTCACACTGATTAAAAGTTGTAGATCTAAGATAAATATGTCTTTTTGGGGCCTATGAATGCAGTTGAAATTATTAACTAATTCAGGAACATTTTATGAATTGATTAGTTTAGAGTATTTTAGCCTGGTTTAAATTAGCTCCCATCACACTTGTCAGGGGTCCTAAGACTTGGACATTCAACCGCTTGGGCTCTTGGCTGTACTTGTGTTGTCCAAGCTGTACTAGTCTATATGATGGGATTTAAGGATCAATCCCTCATTTTGTGAGCAGTATTTAGATTAAATATGATTCAGTCAATTATTTGAACTATTGGTCATTCTCAGGTGTTATTAGTTGTAGTTAGTATGTAGTTCAGTATTTTCTTTAAGAACTACAGTGTATCTGTATTTTAAGAACATTTTATAACTTGGTTAAAGTTGTTTAAACGATAAGACAAATTATCTCTGGGATTTCTGTCGCAAAAAACATTTCTATTGCATAAGAAAATACAGGTCATAGGTTAGGTTAGTTATGGTAAGTTTTATTATAAGTTATGAGGTTAGCTTAACATACACCGGTAGGAGGGGCGGGGTAGTAACTCAAAACTAGTGATTTCTGATAGAAATGAAGGTCTAAATCGTTTATAACACATCGCAAACCATCAGAAAAAACAGTCTGCATGTCTTCGTACAGAGATGACCAAAACTTAAAATTTACCCAATACAGTATAGCCTATCTCGAATATAAGCATCCAAATACTTTTGGGAGTTAAAGTAAAATTTTACCCATTAATTAATATAAATGATGATATATCCCAGTGGTTCATTAGTGAATCATCAAAACAATAACAGCACTATGTTGTCATGTTTACCAAGCATCAGGCATTCTCAAAACAAAGTCCAGACAATGTCATTACAGTACTTCTAAATTGACTCGTATCTCCATGACAGCTGAGCTGGTGTGAACATGGGAGTTTTTTTATGCCTGGCAGTCCCATTTACACCCAACCCCCATTGCTCATATATCCATCCAACCCATGTTTGAAGCTGCTCGTCATGGCATATTTCTTCACTTACGAAATGTCCATGACATAGACCATAAAAAAAAACACCCTTAAAATTTACCTGAACGTGGCATTTGGGGTCTGAAGAGGCCATCCTTTGTACTACCTCTGACTGCAGCTGTGAGATTGATAGAGAGCATCGTCTGCAGGGTAGTTGGTGATGTCATTGCAAATGGCCGCCCTGTTTCTAGAGAAATAAGCTTTTCTCTACTATTATAGCAGGACTTTAAACTTTTAATACAAATTATATATACCGTAGCACGCTACGAATGTGGCAGCGTGTATTTCTTGTGTTTACCCAGAACCGTCAACTCGTCCGTTCTGCCTCTGAACATGCTGTACCATACCAGCTATTGTTGCTTACATTGATTTACTTTGATTAAATTAAAATTTCATTAATATCCTTTTACCAGTACAGTATATGTATAATACTGTACCCCTCTCTATCTGTTATATATTTATACAGCTCATACTTTTGTATGAGCTGTATTTCCTAGCTGGATGGACTGACAGATTTCATTAGGTGCCTTACTTTCAAAATATCCTAAACACTTTAAAAGGGTTAGATCAGATTGATACTGTAGTACAGTATAATAATTGGCCAAAACACTATTTTTTCTTCTAAAATTTCCAGCTCAGGACATTAAATTGACACAAACGTCCTCACATGGACACCTAAAATTTCAATTGAATCAGGTATTTTATTTTCAAACTTGTCACTATGTACTTAAATGTGATAGTTTACTATTGTGAAATTATGTTATTTGATTTTTCTTGAAAAAACGTCAAAAAGTCTAGAAGTTTCTGGGTTCCCCACCATGAAGTTAGTTGCCCAGGACCCACCATAGGTCTTGGTGGCCTTTTGGAATTTTGGCCTCAGCTGTGGATTTCCATGAGTGACCCTTATTTATTTTTTAGGATTTTACATTGACCACTGCACTAGATAACCCACAGGATTTATATAATGTTTGGTATTGAGGGAAATTTTTGCATGTCATGTAAATGACAACTTGTTAAAAAAGTGCCTAACTGAACAAACTAAACTAAAAGATTATGAATTAAATTATTAACCAAACACATCCTTTCAGATGTTGGAAATGTGGGGCAGTTTAGTACAATATATTTTTCAGAGGAGACTGGGGAAATGGGCTCTAATCTTAATAGACCCCACCCTAACTTAATCTCATAACCTATCTCTTAGTATAGGAGTCCAGTCCTAATAGGCACCAATTGTAATGATTAGGTTTTGTGAATGAAAAGTATTATCCTTGCCCAATACAACATATTAACCCTCTGGTACTCTTCCTGTCCATGGTCGGAAATCTCACCCCCTTTTGTAGTTTTTCGATGCAAGTTATATAGGTAACAGGAACGGTTTTTCCATTTTTTATAAACATTGAGTAGGGCAATCCAGACCCTAAAAGCACCCTTAAAGATGCATCTGCCAGGAGGCTAGTGGGAGGAACTTAGGTGGTTCATAGGGCCAGTCCACTGTTCCTGGTTTATGCTTAAGGGAAGGGGGGGGTGGTGCTGTCAGCGCGAGATACAGCTCAGTAGGAGGGGTTGCACTAGCACAGGAGTGCTTAGCGACGCAACTTTCCGCAAAAGACTACCAGCTAGTTAAGGAAATAATAGATGATAGAGCAAACTACAAAATGGTGAGATTGGCTCTCCTGCTGACAGTTGAGTCAGTACAATACAATACAGTAAACCCCCGCTTTACGAGGTTTCACTTTAGGCGTTTCCACGTTTACGCGGTACCTTGCCGAAACCGGAATGCTCACTTTCCGCGGTGTGTGTACCCTTTTACGCGGAGAGCGGCGCGAGCAGGGTGCGCACAAAGTCGCCCAGTCATCAAAACATTACCGAGCTCTTCACCCGCCACCCACCACAGCCGGCCCAAGTCAGTGATAGTGATAGTGAGGAAATGGACTTTGAGGGGTTTGACAAAGAGGCCCTGCAAACCTCTGTGGTGGATAGTGATACAATTGATAAAAGTGATACAGGTGAGGGCCAATAATCTGCCCTCTGCCTTGGAACCAACCTCCCATCCCCGTGTGCCCAGCCATCTTTTCTACTAACGTAAGTGTTAAAAAGCCTAATATCATTGATATTTCTCTTAAATATTAATTGTGTGTGCATACCATCATAAAATTAAGATGTTATTTTTACTACAACGTACGTAACTACAACGTACGTATTGTGTCGGAAAAAGTGGAGTTTGGGGGTCGGCCTGGTCTCTATTTCAATTAATCCCATATGTTCTGTTATTTCATTTACGCGTTTCTCGTTTTATGCGGGCCTCCACGGGATCAATTGACCGCGTAAATGCAGACTATGCTGTACTGTACTTTTGTCTGAATGGATTATACACTTATGCTTACATAGTTCTGCCAGTATGACTTATGGCATCATATCTCGTCAGAAGATTTTATAAGTTTTCTTGAGTTTTCTTTTTAATTTCATTAAACTTGGTACAAATGATGTACCATACCCTTATGTGGATGAGTGATGCTCATACAGTACCAAGTGCTGTAGCTCTACTCTGATGACTTTTCTCTATCCTTCTCTCCACGTCTTATCAAAATTTATAGAATATATTTCATCAACATTTTTCAATGGAACATTGTGAAACACAATTAATCTGATCTACTGTGTGTGTGTGCATGGGTGTTTTTACATGATCAGAAATATGCTTCAAAGTCTAGTTTTTGTCAGAAATTTCACCAGTTTAAAAAAAAAATGGTTAACAAGACTTGTTAAAATCAATGTCTCTGGATTTATTGGTAAACAAACAGTGGATGGGTTTACTCTGAGTTACTGTTCCAGGTTACTGTCTCTCCATCTGTGTTTTAAGGTTATGTTATACCTGTAGACTTATTTGTAAATTTTGTATGGAAATTTAGAAATCTTGCCATTAAGTTGATATTCCTGGATGAAATTTGCTGATCTATTGTTTGTCCATCGTATGTTATCACTTTCCCCATTACTGTAGTTTTAAATAGACTACAATTACAGTGTTAAACGGAACTTAATATAACTTGGAATAAGTAACGCATATATATGGCTGTATAATGAGGTTTTCATTTTTCCAACGAGTACTGCATCAGGAGGAAACATCTTGTATGCCAGAACACCCACATCACTGTCCAGACCTCTTTCTTATACTGATTTTTCTGACATTTCCACAGTTTCTGGTATTTTTTAATTTGATGATTGTACAGTACAGTAACTTATATTGTATCTTAGAACTTAAATTGGTCTACATTATGACAAACAGTAAAAACTATTTAAAAAAGGGGGAGTTAAATAATTACTCTGACTGTGTGTATTACAGGTTGCTGCTGCTGCATATTTTTTGGGGGGGGATTGACTTCTCAAGTGATTGGTGAGGAAAAACAAAGATAAAATGAATTATACCTTAAGAGTATGTGAACTGAGAGAGAGACTATGCACAGTAATGGATGATTGTGGGAGAATATACTTAAAGGATAAGATAAATATGTGACTATTTCTTTACTGTTTGGCTGAGCTGACACATGCTTGTATGGTGAGAGAAACAGCAACAAGTTAGGTGGAGTTATTAGAGCAGGTAGTACCAGTCTTCTTGTTACCTTGTTAGTGTATAAAGCCATGAAGAAAATTTTAAACTCCATTTTCATAAGTTTTTCATTACTGTATTGAGTAAAGGAGAGTGTTTCCTACTATAGTACTGATATCTTGTAGTAGTTTACTGTACATGTAATTTATAGTCTTAGAGAAAGTATTTGACAAGGTAGTTATTGTGGACATTGAGAAAGGTGGTGAGAGTTAATGGTGAAACAAGTGAAGAATTTTAAGTGAATGTTCATCAAAGGTACAGAGTGTCTTGAGCCCCTTCTGTTTATTATTATGCTAGAGCCACTATCACACGACTTTAGGACTGGTCTGCCCTGGGAGGTGTTGTATGTTGACGACTTAGTGCTAACCAGTGCCGGATTAACCATGAGGCACTTGAGGCACTTGCCTCAGGCCCCCCGACTCTAAGGGGCCCCCAAATCCAAACATTCTCGAAGCTGAAGCGTATAAAGCATGAACTTCGTTCAACGATGTCCTAGCAACGCCTCAATTTTCTGTCTCTTATGAACATTAAATGTGTTATTTTGCAGAAGCTTAATATTGATGAAATCATTGATAAATTTGGGTATATTTTGTTCTTGTATTTATATACAGTATACCTTGAGGGTAGGGGGCCCCAAGTTGATCTGTGCCTCAGGCCCCTATTAAGCTTAATCCGGCTCTGGTGCTAATACCAGATAGTATTGAAGGGTCAGTGGAGAAATTTAAGAAATGAAAGGATGGCATAGAGGCAATGGGTTTGAGAGTGAATGTGGTAAAAACAAAAGTATTGTGTGGGTGAGGAACCTGTGGTGGAAAGTGGCCATGTGCTGCCTGTAAGAAAGGTATTGACAGTAACTCAATAATGTGCAGTGGGTGTGGAAAGTGGGTAAACAAGAGATGCAGTGGAGTAGATGGCAGACTGCAGGATGCTTCTGACTTTAAGTGTCTTTTATGTACAGGTAATCATGTGGCCTTAGCAGGGACTGTGTTGATGAGTTTTGCTGCTTGTGTGACATAATGAGTGCTGGGGGCAATGCTGAAGCCTGTTCATTTGCAAGAGTCAGAAGTGGTGTAGGAAATTTAGGGCATTGCTGCCTCTATTGACAATAAGAGGACCTTCCCTTCATGTGAATGGAAAAATGCATGTAACTTTTTTGAGAAGAGTAATGTTGTCCGGCAGGGGCTGACATACTTGTACACAGGCATGAGTGAACTTTGAGAATGTTGAGATGGATGTGCAATGTGACATAGAAAGACAGGAAACCCTGTCCAGAGCTAAGAGAGAGCAGTTGAGTAATGAGAGTACAGGACATTATTCAGTATTGGCAAAGTTTAATTTTGAGGTAGACTGAGATGATTTGAGCTTGTGGAGAAAATGAGGATACCAAATGGGTTAAGGGGTGCATGAGTCTAAATGTGGAGGGGAGGAGAGTCAGGGGTTGGCTGAGAATGACCTGTATAATATGGACACGAAGTAGTACCTTAAGCTGTGTATTCTTATATTACTCTATTAATTATGTATAGTAAAGTATTACAGAACATGTATTAATCCTATGTAATATTTCCATTTATTATGCACCATGTTATGTATGTGAATTATCATATTTACCTATTATGTATTCAGCTTGTGAATGCTGGCATCTGTACATGCCAGCGCAGAGTGATAGAGAGTCGAGATCGCTAGTCCTTATGGTGTGGAAGCCCACTGTCTATTAGCTCCTCTGTATATCTCCCGTACGAGGATAAGAACCTATTTTCAAGATAACAAGTGTTTGCGTATACCCTCAGTAGTGTAGAACATTTTGGGGGTATCAAAGACAAACATAGACATAAGCTTTCAAAAAAAGAATGGTCTTAAGTTGTTTCTTAAAGGCCTTCACAGAAGTCACCTTGGATGCAGGCAACCAATTATACAATCTGGGTGCTGTATAGGAAAAGGATCAGGCAGCAAACGAATAACCATACTGCTCTAGGCTCCTCGAGGCATAAGGGATCATCACTACAGTACTACACAAAAACATTTTATAATTTGTGGTCAGAGGATTTAATGGGTTAGAGAATACTTAAGATCACCAAACATAAGAGCCTTAAAAGTCATTAGGCAGATTTGAACTCATCTGAGCTTTAACTGGAAGCCAGTGCAAATTGATCAAGATTGAGGCTGTAGGACTTCTCGGTGGGAGAGCAAAAATAACCTTAGTAACCTTGTTCAACACTATCTGGCAGACAAATAAAGAGTTACAGTAGTCAACCCGAGACAAAACAAGTGAATGTAATAGTGTCATAAAACAATGTCTCCAAAAACTGTTTCACAACATATAGATTTTGAATATGAAAGTTGCAACTCTTGATCACTGAATCTACAGTATATGCTCTTGAAAATTCACTTTTGAGTCAAAAAACACTCCAAGATAATAAACAGAATTTACATGACTGAGGTGCACTTCTGCAAGGTTTAAAAACCAAAAACATCTGCATTGTCACCATCCTATTTCCTCGGATGGTGATAATATCATTTTTGCCATCATTAGTTTAAGTTTTCTCCTAGCCATCCACATCTTAATATCACACATCAAGGATTTCATTATCTCAACATTTATTATTTTCACCTAAAGCTGTGTATCATTGACATAGAAATGGTAGGCAACACCATGAGCATCCAGCAGAGATACAAGACTACTGGTATAAACTGTAAACAGAACTGATCCCTGTGGGACACTAAACTGTAAAGGGACCAGGTCTGAAATAGTTTTACCAAGCATCATACATTGAGATCACTCTGACACATAAGACTCAAGCAGTGAGAGTGTATCAACACGGACACCAAACGACCAAAGATCTCGAAGCAACAAATGGAAATACCAAAAAAAAAAAAATTAATAAAACAATAATGAATTTAAAGAAAACTAATGTACCGTTTCAGGTAATGCACTGAAATGTAGTGAATGGTGAAGTGAGGCATAATGATTTTACTGTCGTGCTTTGGCTTCTGATAAAACCTGAGGTTGAGGGTTTGAAAAAAATATAGTGAGATATGCACTGCAGTTTATTGTTTTAGAATGATGATAAAACTTGGCAGCTGTTTTGAAATATTATTTTTTATTAATCCTGTGTACTACCGACAAGGCCATGGGCTCGTAACACTCGTCTTTTCCGCTGTGCCCACCATTTCTGTGTGGATGTCGGTCACACTATAATAACCTGTTATTGTACATCCTTCTTTCCTCACACAGCTAAACTGTGGAATGCTTTGCCTTCTTCTGTGTTTCCATACTCATACAATCCATCTCACTTTAAAAAGCTGGTTTTCCGGCATCTTCGTGGTGTAGATTAAATTAGTTTTCTCTTCTAAGTGTATTTTTTTTATTTCTTTTACTCTTTATTTTTTTGCCCACATACATATATACATACACAGTATATATACAGTGAACCCTCACTTTACGCGGTTAATTCAACCCACAGGGTACCGCGTAAAGTGAACAACATAACATGTGGGATTAATTGAAATAGAGACCGGGCCGACCCCCAAACTCCACTTTTTCAGACACAATACCTACGTTGTAGTAAAAATAACTTCTTAATTTTATGATGGTATGCACACACAATTAATAATTAAGAGAAATATCAATAATACTGTATTAGGTTTATCATCACTTACATTAGTAGAAAAGATGGCTGGGCACACGGGGATGGGGGGTTGGTTCAGAGGCAGAGGGCAGATTATTGGCCCTCACCTGTATCACTTGTATCATTTGTATCACTATCCACCACAGAGGCTTGCAGGGCCTCTTTGTCAAACCCCTCAAAGTCCATATAAGTCCATATCCTCACTATAGTTATCACTATCACTGACTTGGGCCGGCTGTGGTGGGTGGCGGGTGAAGAACTCGGTAATGTTTTGATGACTGGGCGACCTTGTGCGCACCCTGCTCGCGCTGCTTACACAACATGGCAGGAGAGATGGCGGGAGGTTTGGATCCAAAAATTGCGCGGCTCGCCAGCCGCTCTCCGCGTAAAGGGGTACACGCACCGCGGAATGTGAGCATTCCGGTTTCGGCAGGGTACCGAGTAAACCCGGAATGTGGGACCGCGTAAAGTGAGGGTTGACTGTATACTGTATATATATTAGCCAAAATTTGCTAAAAGTTGATGCCATTTTGCTGAGTCAGTTGTAAAGATTTCTCCTCCGTGTTCAGATTTTTTAAAAAATTATCTCGACTCGTTCTCCACCTCTTTTGCTGAAACATTGTCCGCAAAAACTCTGGTCTCAGAGATATGTGTGAAATAATCGCTGAGCATGAAAAAACTGGAAAGAAACAATATTAAAAGAGCACACACACACCTTGATTACTTGACTATGGTTACTTGGCAAAATAGTGTTATATTTACTCATAACATATTATTACATCAATGTACTACTACAAGTATCCTCCATCATGGCTGAATTCTAACTAAGGAGTAGGTATGGTGCATGGAACATGTGTGATGAAAGTAGAGGGCTGGTACTGCCTCACACAGGACTGGATAATTGAAAATGCAGCGGGAAAATTAGTATCATACTAGAATGATCATAGTATTTAACAGCCTATTGAGGTAAATGTTGTAGGAAACTTAAAGCACCACAAGGGTTAATTAACAACATTTAAGCTCATTTGCTTCCAAATTTGCAACACACCTGCCATGTTATTGTGTGTTGTGCCTTATTATAACTGGAGAAGTGTGTCTGTCTCTACCTGGTGATAGTCTTTCACTTAGACCAAAATGGTGACATTTGAAGTACTGTACTGTACGGTAAAGCCTCAAATAATGACGGTATTGTGTCCTCCAATATTTCAGTTTAAGGTGAATCATCATGTTGTGAATCCTTAATTATCATTAAAATAAAGTAATACAGTAATAATAAGGTGCATTCCCAAGTGTGACTTGTTCATATATGTTGTGTGGCTTTTTACCCTCTTTTTTCCCCCCAAAAGGAAAATTCATGAAAAATAAAAACTTTTTCTTTAAATAATGGTTATTAACACACCTTATACAATAGTAAACTGTAAATCCATAATAATATGTAGTCACACGAGGAGATGGCACGCCATTGTTGTCGTCAGTGTTTGCACCCGTGACGATGGTTCTCTATCTGAATCTGAATAAAATAAGACCCTGGTTGTACCTGTAGTAAAATTAATGATTATGTACCTTTTAATTAATGTTATTTAATGTATGTACAATAAAAATAACTACTGATGGTAAAGAAAAAAGTGAGACCATACTATCATCTGTCCACTATGAACAATGTTCATTGGTTTTTATGTTTGATTTAAAGTGGTTTAAGGTGGCCAACCCTGGGTAGTACTGTACAGTAGTAAATGATTGGTAGTTGATAATATGTATGGTGGCTGATGGAGCTTTCATAATACAGCACTGTACTGCATATCTTATTGCTGAGGATCCTCATTCAATTGTTTTAGTTATTATTAAAGATGTCTTCAAATGGTTCCAAAGATTATTAATTGATAGCAAGACATGGGTTCAGTCCGGTGGCCAAACAAGGTTCATGGGACATTATTCCATAGTGGTGTATGCTGAGGGGGCCACTAATCATGTCAGTGTCTTAGACTAAGCTGATAAGGTTTACCTATACATCTCCATTCCTCAGAGTCTAATTTGCTGTCTTCCAGGTTAGCTTATGTCTAAGTTTTTACATATTTGTTTTTTATACTTTCTTTATTTATATATTTTTGCCTGCATATATTGTATCAGGATCACAAGACTCATTACGACATGTTAAGAAAGCAAGGTACAATAAGATGCACTTTACCACATCAGTCATCTCGGCAATAGACTGTAGTAAAACCTATTATGAAGTGGAGAAATATTGACACTTGTGTGTGGTACTCTACTGTACTCTCAGAATACGTATTCTTGTAATTTTCTGTAAGGTGGACGTCCCAACAGGTGAGGTTGGACAAGGATGGTGCTGGGAGGAGAGACGTAGCAGTAGACAAGAAGAGCCTCTCGTCCTCTGCCAAGAAACATGTGTGTCCCTACTGTGTCTATACTACTAATGTTTCAACCAGTTTAATGAGACACATTCGTACCCACACTGGAGAGAAGCCATTTTCGTGTTCGGTGTGTTCGTATAGAGCAACAACAAAAAATAACTTAAAAACACACTTGTTAACCCATACTGGAGAAAAGCCATTTTCTTGTCCATACTGCTCATACTGTTCAACAACTCATGGTAATCTGAAGGTTCATCTTCACACTCACTTTAGAAAAAAAACATTTAATTGTAACCAGTGTTCTTTTACCAGCATGCAACAGAAACGGTTGAAAATTCATATGTTAAATCAGCATTAGTAAGTCCTGATGGTTCATTTAGTTCCTACATAAACATAATTTTGAATATGTTAATGAAAACTGTTTTTCAAAATACCACATGTACTACAGCACAGTATTATCATTCCATCATTATGAATTTAAAGAAAATAGTTTTATTTGCAATTATACATAATAAGCAGCTATATAATCTGTGTAACTGTGATTTGTCCTTTAAAAAAATATATATATACAGGTTGTACCTCTCTAGTCCAGCAACCTCGGGACCTGACCGGTGCCGGACCATGGAAATTAACCCATTTCCTGGATAGATAGTGACTTGTCCTTAGGCTTGGAAGCACTAGCACCACTTTCTCTGCATCATGGTCTCTTTGAAGACATATTGAAGGGTTAAATGTCGTATAGTAGCATCTCAAATTTCGCGAGTTTTTAATTCTTAACGTATTTTACTGGACCACACAAAAAAATAAATAAATAAAAATTTTGACGGCGGAAACTTGAATTTCGACGGGTTTGAACGGCCCGCCAACGTGCAGACGACGTGCATAATCGTGTAAACAGCGTCATTTCTCTTATGTACAAAAGATTCATTATTGTTTATTACTGAATGTCTTTTTTATTGAATTAATGTTTGTGTGCAAAATGAGCAATACAATTCATTAATAATACGTAGAATATTAAAACACACGAGGAAATGATACAGCATTGTTTTCGTTGATTACAAAACCAGTGACTGACTGGTTCTACATATAAAACTGAAGAAAATAAGACCTTGGCTGTAGCTGTAGTAAAATTAATATGGTTGTTTTAAGTAATGTTATTTAATGTTAATAAATGGAACAATAGAAGTAGCTAACGATAATGGAAAAGAAAAAAGAGAGATCGCGTATGTAAGTGCGCATGCGCACACTTGAAAACATGTCATCATTCCTTTACTTAAGAATATGAAAGCAACACTTATTTACTGTTGATATATATTTTAATTAATGTTTCTGAATTTGTTTTTATTGAATTAATGTTTGTGTGTGCAAAATTAACAATACAATTTATAAATAATACGTGGAATATTAGAGGAGACGAGACGAGACGGCTGCCGGCATTGTTTATGTTAAAGCTTACAAAACCAGTGATTGATTGGTTCTACATATAAAACTGAAGAAAATAAGACCCTGATTTTAGCTGTAGTAAAATGAATGTAAAACAATTAATATGGTTGTTTGAAGTACCTGTAATGTTATTTAATGTTAATAAATGGAACAATATAAGTAGCTAACCATTAATGGTAAAAAAAAAGTGAGACTGCGCGTATAAGTGCGCACATGTGAAAAGATATCGTCATTGCTCTACATAAGAATATGAAAGCAACACTTATTTACTGCTCATATATATTGAAGGGTTAAATGTTGTACTCTGTATAGACAAGCAGAGAGAGAGCAGCTGAACTGCCGGATGTAAACAAACCTTAATTTCCCGCGGCTTTTTTTTTTTTTTAAGGGGATTAGCCCACCCGGGCATAGGTCACTGACCCACATTGGGGCCTGAGGGGCAAAAATTTAATACTCCTGTAATAATAATAATAATAAAGAAAAAAAAAAAAGCTGCCTATCTACCTATTGGACAAACTAAAATCGTTCCAGACCACGGGAGTTTCCGGACCACAGAATGCCGGACTAGAGAGGTACAACCTGTATTTATTTATTTATACTGTATAATATATTTGAAAATAAGTATTTGTTACACTTATGAAGATATTGTGTTATCTTTGAATTTGTGAAAATGATAAAATTTTAGTTTTCATGATTGTGGCAGCCTAATTACTACCAAGGTTATTGAAACTCTTCCAGGATTCACATAAAACACATTGTGAAGTTTTCAGTTCCGGACTAAATTCTTTTACTGTACGTATTTTAATTTTTATGTGTATCATATGGAGAGGTTTTTCATGGGAAATAATGTGACTATAATTCTCATTCCCATTTTTGAATTTGCCATTTGTGAACACAGTATGTAAATACTAGTTGTCATAAGCAGTACAGTATAAATGCAGCTATTATTTTTATCTTTTGCAGCTATGTGTACCTTTTACAATCAGCCCCAAGGTATGTGTGTTAGAGAATGTGGAAAATGTTAGATAAAAATATAATTATGTTTTGATTCCTGTAAAGAAAAAACATTAAAGACAGTAATTAGCATATTAATAAAATGAGAACACAGTGTTGTACATAACACCAGTTGAACTAGCTGAGCATAAGTAAATGCAACACAGTGGCATATTAAGGTAAACATGCTCGGGTGAGATCGTAAATCGGGATTCTTTTGTACAAATACAGTACTTATGAACAAATATGAGCTGGTTTTAACCACTTGCCACTTAAACTTAAGTACAGTAGTTGATGGAAATGATACAATCACAGTACTGTACATAGCAAACAGGTAATTTCATCTGGTAGAAAATAATTATTGCAGGCAGTGGTAGGTAGTGAAGGCAGCCACAGCAGGAGTGTCCTGGTGGTCTGTGCCCAGCCATAGTTTCTGGAGTATGTACAATACAACCCACAAGTAAAGACAACCTTATGTCACTACCCACACTATGACCCACACTACCTCCCACACCACCTCCCACACCACCTCTCACACTACCTCCCACACTACCTCCCACACTACCTCCCACACCACCTCCCACACCACCTCCCATACTACCTCCCACACTACCTCCCACACTACCTCCCACACTACCTCCCACACTACTTCCTATACTACCTCCCACACTACCTCCCACACTACTTCCTATACTACCTCCCACACTACCTCCCACACTACCTCCCACCTACTTCCCCACACTACATCCCACACTACTTCCCACACTATACCCCACACCACCACCCACCCCACCACCCATGCCACCACCCACACCACCTCCATCACTACCTCCCATGCTACCTTCCACACTACTTCCCACACCACCTCCCAGCCATCACCCACACCACCTCCCACCATCACCCACACCACCTCCCACGCCACCTCCCACACTACCTCCCACGCCACCACCCCGCCACCACCCACGCCACCACCCACGCCACCACCACCCACCACCACCCACGCCACCACCCACGCCACCACCCACGCCACCACCCACGCCTACCTCCCACACTACCTCCCACATTACCACCCACACCACCTCCCACACCACCTCCCACACCACCTCCACACGATCACCCACACTATCACCCACACTACCTCCCACACCACCCACACCACTCCCACACCCACCTCCCACACCACCTCCCACGCCACCTCCCACGCCCCACCACCCACACTACCCCCACGCCACCTCCCCACGCCCACCACCACCACCACACCCACTACCACCCACGCACCACCCACCACCACCCACGCCACCACCCACGCCACCACCACCCACGCCACCTCCACACTACCTTTCACGCCACAACCTACACTACTCCCACACTACCTCCCACACCACCACCCACACCAACTCCCACACTATCACCCACACCACCTCCCACACCACCACCCACGCCACCACCCACGCCACCTCCTCCCACCACCTCCCACACCACCTCACCCACACACACCCACCCTCCCACACCACCAACCACACCAACTCCCACACCACCTCCCACACTATCACCCACACCACCTCCCACGCCACTACCCACGCCACCACCCACGCACCTCCCACACTACCTCCCACACTACCTCCCACACCACCACCCACACCAACTCCCACACCACCTCCCACACCACCTCCACACCACCTCCCACACCACCTCCCACACCACTTCCCACACTACTCCCCACACCACCTCCCACACCATCACCCACACCACCTCCCCACACTACCACCCACACCATTTTCCACACCACCTTCCACACCACACCTCCCACACCACCGCCCACACCACCTCCCATACCACCTCCCACACTACCTCCCACACCACCCACACCACCTCCCACACTATCACCCACACCAACTCCCACACTATCACCCACCACCACTCCCACACCACCTCCCACATTATCACCCACACTCACCTCCCCACTACCACCCACAACATCTCCCCACACTACCTCCCACGCCACCTCCCACACTACCACCCATACTCCACCACCCATAACACCTCCCACACCACCTCCCACAGTATCACCCACACCACCTCCCACACTACCTCCCCCACACCACCTCCCACACACCACCTCCCACACTACCACCCACACCATTTCCCACACCACCTTCCACACCACCTCCCACACCACTCCCACACTACCACCCACACCATTTCCCACACCACCTTCCACACCACCTCCCACACCACTTCCCACACCACCTCCCACACCACTTCCACACCACCACCCACATTACCTCCCCACACCACCACCCACATTACCTCCCACACCACCTCCCACACCACCACCCACACCACCTCCCACACCACACCTCCTACACCACCTCCCACACTATCACCCACACCACCTCCCACACCACCTCCCCACACTCATCACCCACACCACCTCCCCACACCACCTCCCACACCACCCACCCACACCACCTCAACACCACCACCCACACCACCTCCCACACCACCTCCCACACTATCACCCACACTATCACCCAAACCACCACCCACACCACCTCCCACACCACCTCTCACACTATCACCCACACCACCTCCCACACTCACCACCCACACCCACTACACCACCTCCCACACTACCACCCACACCATCTCCCCACACCACCACCCATACCCACCACCCATACCACCACCCATACCACCTCCTCCCATTCTACCACCCACCCACACTACCCACCACCCACACAACGACCCACACTACCTCCCACACCACCTCCCCATACCACCACCCACATTACACTCCCACACCACCTCCACACCACCACCCACCACCTCACCCACACCTCCTACCTCCACACTCACCCACACCACCTCCACACCACCTCCACACTATCACCCACACCACCTCCACACCACCTCCCACACCCACCACACACCACCTCGACACCACCACCACACCACCTCCACACCACCTCCACACATCACCCACACTATCACCCAAACCACCACCCACACCACCTCCACACCACCTCTCACACTATCACCCACACCACCTCCACACCACCACCCACACCACCACCACCCCCACACTACCACCCACACCATCTCACCACCCCCACACCACCCATACCACCACCCACCACCCCCCCATTCTGCCACCCACACACCCACCACCCACACAACCCCACCACCACACCACCCACACCACCACCCCCACACCATCCCACCCACCACCACACCACCCACCACCACACACCCACCCACCACCCACCACCCACACCACCACACCACCACCCACCTCCACACCACCTCCCCACACCACCTCCCACACCACCCCCATACCACCACCCACACCACCATACCACCACCCACACACCTCCCACCTCACCACACCACCACACACACACACCTCCCACACAACGACCCACACACCCACACCACCCCCCCATACCACCTCCCATACCACCACCCACACCACCTCCCACACCCACCACCCACACCACCACCACACCACCACCCACACCACCACCCACACCACCACCCACACCACTCCACACACTCACACACCTCCACACCACCTCCCATCACCCCCACACCACCCACACACCCGCCCACACCACCTGCACCCACACACCACCCACACACACACCACACACCACCTCCACCACCCACCACCCCACCACCACCACACACCTGCCACCACCCACACTACACTACACCCCCCACCACACCACCACCCACACCACCACCCACACCACCTCCACCACCACCACCATGCCACCACCCACACCACCTCCCACACTACCACCACACCACTCACACTGCCACACCACCCACACCACACACCACCACACCACCTCCACACCACCTCCCACACCACCACCCACTTCCCACCACCACCCACACCACCACCACACACCCACCACCCACACCACCTCCCACACCACCAACCACCTCCCACACCACCTCCCAACCACCACCACCTACCACCACACTACCACCCACCCACCCACACCACCACCCACACCACCACCCACACCACCTACACCACACCACCTACACCACACCACCTACACCACACCACCTCCCACACTATCATCTACACTTCACCTTTCTTAAGTATGGGCTGCCATCTTGTTATATATACAGTACTGTATTATAGTCATTACGAATTTGGCAAAATTAATTTGGTTGTCACAGACATGAAGAAGGAATCATCCAAAAATTATAGGCGTTTATTAATTATAAGGCGTCTTATATGTACGGAATAGCTAACGCATTAGCTATTCCCGGACTATCATTAAAAAATACGACATTGTACCACGTCTTGGGAATAACTGTTGTACAACACAGCCTTCAGAAAACAATAAAATTAGGAGAACTGTTATTTGGACTCAATACGGAAAGAAAATATATAGAAAATTATGGAAAGAAAGACAAAATGGAAAAAAGTCTGTTAGTCAACAATAAATAAGAATAACACAAAAAATCAGGCCCGTTGTAAAGGAAATTTCTCTCGGACTCTGAAACTACACATAACAACCAGAGCAGCTGTACGCTTCTTCTCTCACGGCTAAGTGTGCGCATACACGAAATACAAAGGATTTCAGGTTCATTTAATTCTTAATTTATGCACTTACAGAACTGTAAGCAACTTGTTCAACCTTATTTAAGTATCTTATGAGTACAGGTACTCCCCGACTTACGACGGGGTTAGGGACCGACATCCAGGTCGTAAGTCGAAATGGTCGTAAGTTGGAAATGCTTAAATAACACATAGAGAATAAAAAAATTGGGTCTCTTTTTCTTCTCGGCACCACAAAACATTCACTTTTAAGCTTGCCAGCCATTTTAAAGTGAATTACAGATGAAAATTTTGTCTGTGTACTGCCTATGGGACTGAAAAATACATAATTTGACCACATTTTGGTACGACAGAGGCAGGTCGTAAGTGCAGGTGGACGTAAGTCGAGTTGGTCGTAAGTCGGGGAGTTCCTGTAATGATATTAAGGTTTCAATCATATTTGAGTAATTATCAATATTGCTACACCGAAGTCACCAACGGCTAATGAAATCGGACAGCGCCCACTTAAAAAGGGCGGAGCCAAAACTGGCTTCAACTAGGCGCAATCCTTTTCAATTCTTTCACTCCATACGCTTTGCTTTAGGTCCTATCCCATATACTGCCGTATATAGAATTATTTTTATTATTATATTACAGTTTTTTATTGCCTTACATGCCCCCAACTCTTCAATATTAATCAAAATATTCTCCATAAGCAGCCATGATCCGCATATTTTCAGTGGGAGAAATTGCTGATTGGTTGTTAGGTATTCGGGCGACTCGGGTGCTGCACAAGGCTAACGCCTGATAAAGGTGTTTGCTTTTCCCTCTCACTGTCATGCGCACAACTTGGCAGAAGTGTTTGCACAGACAGAATAGCTATTCCGTGCATCTAAAATGCCTTATACTTGTATTAAACCATCTTGCCAGAGGAAATGTATTACCATACCAGGTCCATATTGAACAGTTCTCTGCTCAGTGTAAAACTACATTGTTACAATTAAAAACCACAAATTCCTGAAATCCTTGACTTGAGAGATGTTTTTGGAAATATTACATGCTCCGTATTTTGGAGTGTATAGTATATGCTGTATTGTATGTACACACATGCACATATACTGTACAGTAATGTATAAATATACTGTACTGTAAAGTACAGTACAGTATATATAAATATATTTTTTCGTCACTATCAAGTAAAACTATTGTTTTGAGAACAAAGGAAAAGTTTCAGTTTTGCAGATCCCTTTATGGCATGAATTACCAAAGTACAGTACTGTACTGTATTGTGTCAGTGGATGACGAAAGAAAGTACAAATTACATCTCTTAACTGACCCCTTCCAAGGCATCTTGTAAATAGTTTAGTCTCCTGGAAGGTAAAGACTTAAGCTACAAATTAAGGAGACCTGAGTGCTACAGTTCTGTGAGCACATTTTTGCACTGTATTTTGTTTAAGACTCCAAAAGAAGAAATTAAAAAAAATGAAAATAAAAACTCGCAGCTCTGTCAAATTCCACTTTATTTGTCCTTGATGTGTTCACTGGTTTAGTTAACAGCATTTGAAGCTCTTATAATTAAAATCAACAAAAGTTCTGTACTGTAGTAACCTCACACACCCAAAGAAGTAGTAGTACAGTACCATGGGAGATGTATGGCACAGTAGCACCTCTCTAACATGAGTTAATGTAAGCAGCACCCAGACTTAAGGTGTAGCAGATGATGAGGCACAGTATCAGGGTGAAACCTCCCACACCAACCAAGAATCAAAATCAGTCTGCATAAAATACAGTTCTGGTATGAATATACTTCTATACAGTATGGCTTTTGCCAGGTGAGATCTACTGATGATCTGCTCTCCTACTGCACCTATCTTTGGTCATCCTCTCTTAGGGATTATGGGGAACTTTCGTCGTGGCCCTCGACACCTCCAAAGCATTTGACAGGGTATGGCACAAGCCTTTGCTTTCTAAACTTCCCTCTTATAGTTTCTCTCCCCCACTTTGTTCTTTAATTTCTAGCTTCCTTGAGAACTGATCAATGGAAGTTGTTATTGAGGGATCGATCTCTCGCTCTTTCTCTACCATTACGCTGTAGTAGTGTCCCACAGGGTTTTGTTCTTTCACCAACTCTCTTCCTTCTTTTTATCAATGATTTACTTCACACTACAACTCATTCTATTCATTCTTACGCTGATGATTCTACTCTTCACTCTTCTTCACATTTTCCCCTTCCCCTTAATTCTCATACTAGATCTGTTTCTAGAGCTAATATCATTTCATCTATCAATGCGGATCGGTGCAGCATCTCCGAATGGGGAGGTAGAAACTTGGTTAAATTCAATAGTAATAAAACTCAGTATTTACCAATTACACTTTCCAAATTAGATGATCTCCCACCAATCATATTTCAGGACGCAATCATTCTGCCAAGTTCTAAAACAGAAATGCTAGGTCTCGCCATTTCCTCTAATATGTCATGGAAGTCACACATCCACAACATTGCTAAAGCTGCCTCCCGAAAGCTGGGATTGCTGTACAGATGCCGTAGCTACTTCACTCCTGAGCAGTTGCTTCATGTATATAAGGGATTCATTCGTCCTAACTTGGAGTGCTGCTCTTATATCTGGGGTGGCTCTTCTTCTGTCCAACTGTTAGATAGGGTGGGACCTAAGGCATTGCATCTTATTGACTCTCCTCCTTTAGTTGATAATATTTCTTCCCTTTCTCTTTGCTGCAATGTTGCTTCACTATCTCTCTTTTACAGGTACAGCTCCTCCCCGACTTGCTACCTACTCGACTTAAGACCACCTGCACTTACGACCTGCCTCAGTTGTACCAAAATTTTGTCAAATTACGTATTTTCGAGTCCCAACGTCAGGGATTGCGCTGTGTACTGACAAAATTTTTGTTTGTAATTCACTTTAAAATGGCTGGCAAGCTTAAAAGTGAGAGTTTTGTGGTGCTGAGAAGAAAAAGAGACACCCATTTTAGATTTTCTATGTATTATTTAAGTATTTTTGACTTATGACCATTTCGACTTACGACCTGGATTTGGGTCCCTAACCCCGTTGTAAGTCGGGGAAGAGCTGTACTTTAACGGGCAATGTTTGGTGGATTTGGCATCCTGTGTACTGCCAGCAAGGCAGTGAGCTCATAACACTGGTCATGCCCGTGGTGTCTTACCGTTTTTCTGTGGATGTCGGTCACACTAGAATAACCCATTACAATACATCCTTCTTTCCTCACACAGCTAAACTGTGGAATCCTCTGCCTCCTTCTGTGTTTCCATACTCATACAATGTCTCACCTTAAAAAGCTGGTTTTCCGGCATCTTCGTGGTGTAAATTAATATAATCTTTTTTTTTTTTTCCTTTTTACTCTTATTTTTTCGTCTGTGCCCAGGTGGGCTATAACTCCCCTTTAAAAAAAGAGGGTCAGTAACCTAAATCTTACACTTTAAAGGGTAGTGGAGAGAGGGTTGAGGACATGCACACCCACCTCCTACAGTATACAGAGAGATGGCACTCATGTATTCATTCACACATATAGTATGTTCTTATTAGTTATACAGTATTTTGTCTTTCTTGTGAATAGAGAAGTGTCCTGTAATGATGAGAGTACACTACACTACACTACAGTACTCTAGTTAATTGTTGGGTTTAGACTGTAAGTAGGATGGTTTTGAAGTTTGGCTGGTCTGGGGCCAACAGTTTCTCGTTAATGTTTTCAGTATCTTGGAACCTGCTACAGGTACTGTATTACTTAGTCTTGGTGCTGCAATAGTTAGTCTGAACTATAGTATTTCCACACTAACCTGGCCCATAAGCCACGCCTGTCTTCTAACTAATAGCTGATTGGTTCATAGAAAATTCAAACTAAATGTGTTCCCACTTGGTAAGCAGACCTGTTATTTATAATAATGTTAAATACCTGAACTATCAAAATGCAAATGATTTCAAGGCATTAGCATTTCAGAGAGGATGTTAAAATTTTTAAAATATTTATTATAAAAGATCGATATAAATATGCTCTTATACACGTTCAGTCTGGGGGGAGGTAAAACCCTCAGGGGAACCAATCAGCTATTTTGTAGCTATAGACAAGGGGCGTGGCTTATGGACAAGCTTAGCGTGGAAAGGGTATAGTGAGGTGGTACACTAATAAAACTCTTAAATTAAGGGTTTTACTTTTAACATAAATTTTGTGTGTGCGTGCATGCGTGCATGCATGCGTGTGTGTGTGTGTGTGCGCGCGCGTGCGTGCATGCCTGCGTGCACTTGTGTGTAAACACTGCTTGTTATTTTGCTTTATCCGTCTCACTAAATAATGGGAAATAGCTTATTACACATTAAAAGGTAAAGAGCTATCTCCTAGTGTTTCAGTCATGTAATTTTGTATACATAAATTGTTATTTGAAACAAAACTGAAACATTTTACATTTAAATTAGTATTTTTATAACCTAAACCTGTCTAAGAATATGTGATTGTGCTAATGATCACCAAAGGCTTGGAGCTTAGGACTCAGGGAAACCCAGGGTCCTTAAAAACAATTAATCTTTAAAAATATGTACATACCTTAATCACAGCCCAAAGTGTGCTAAGAGGCTTGAACTTTTCTTTCTGAAGAAGTACTGAAGAAGTGATTGTTGGTCATGTAATTATGGGAATGGCTTGCCTGAGCTAACGGGTTGCACATGTTCTTTGTACCATCTAACTCATTAGCTGCCAGACTGCACTTTCTACCTGACCCCATGTGGGGAAGAACACTCACCTTTCATTTATTGTCCTAGCCACTTGTCTATTGAAAGTGTGGTTCACTTGTAGTGTGGGAAGATATAGGGTAAATTGGACTTTGCTGCCCAGGATGTGGGTCAGGGTTGATTATATCAAAGACTAGCAGCCATAAGGCATGGGGATGACTCATTCACTTAAGACCTGTTCAGAAGGTAACTCAATTCCTTTCCCTCAGATTCTTCAGGCAACATTCCTCAGGTGATTAGATAAAAAAGTTGTCTGTCTCCATGGACTCCTCATCTGACTCATAATCTGGATGGATACTTTCAGTGGAGTTGGTTCCTTTCACTGTATGAATGTCACAAGAATATGAGAGATCTTTTTTCCACTTACTGTTCTGGGTTGCAAGAGTAATGATGCTTCAGGGAAGAAGTGTTTTGTTTTAACTGACAGTTTTACAGTGACATGTATTTCCAAACAATGTTTTTCCAGGAAAAGTTTTTATCCTCACATCAAAACTTTCTTGTTATAGGCTAACTCAGTAATACATGATGCTGAAGTGCTCATCATCAGGGCAGATGCTTTGTCAAGGAAGATGGCAGTTTTGGGGGAATGGACATTGGATAATAACTCATTCTCTTGGTTAGTATGACTGGGTGTCTGTCTAGAGGTAGAGTTGTTTATGTTCCCTCATAATGTCTTTCTTCTTATCACAGGTAATTAATACCTTTTCACTGAATTGGAAAGCTTTGAATAAGTTTTATATATTTTTGTTGAACTGTCGTTTATTATGAAACTAAAATAATTGAGAGTGAGCACTGCTGTTCTCTGACAGCCCCATTTTGGCCTAGTAAGATTTGGTTTCTTCTTCTACTTCAGATGTGACCACTGGTAGATACTATCCAGATTCTTTCTCCTCTAAGTCAGAGGGTTGTTCAGTGCCTTGGCCCTCAGTTTTTTAAGCTGTGTATGTGTGAATCTTTAAAGGTATTGTTTCAGTTGTGGAAATTTCTGAATTTTTAGGAAGATTTGTTTTACAAACTGGCACTTATAACATATCGATAAAACCACACAGGAAAAGGGAAACAATGGAGAACCTTAGCTTTCATCTTTATTCAAGACATCTTCAGAGGCAACTGAAGGTGTCTTGACTAAAGATGAAAGCTAAGGTGCTCCATTGTTTCCCTTTTCCTGTGTGGTTTTATCAAGATTTATCTTGTCTACGTTTCCATTGTAAATCTACAGGAAATATATGCAGTCTCTCCTCGACTTATGACGGGGTTCCGTCCCGACGACCAGGTCGTAAGTCGAAAAGGCGAAAATAATACTGTACAGGTACATAGAAATTCTAAAATGGGTGTCCCTTTTTCTTCTCAGCACCACGAGAACTCTCACTTTTACACTTGCCAGTCATTTTAAACGGAATTACAAACGAAAATTTTGTCAGTACACAGCGCGACCACTAACATTGGGACTCGAAAATACGTAAAGTGAAAAATATTTTATACGACCATGGTCGTCGCATGTCCGGGTTGACATAAATCGAATATGTTGTAAGTCGAGGAGAGACTGTATATATATACAGTATAGAGAATATCTCCGTTAGCCGGAATTGAAATTTTCTCGGAAAATTGTTCCCAAAGCTGAATTTTCCGAAAAATTCCAGCTTTGGGAACAATTTTGCGAAGATGAGGTATTTTTTCCGGATTCGATCGATGATGTAATGGGCAATTTTTAGAACTTCTGAGAAAATTTTTCTGTTCCTCGGGAAATTACGGGGATGAGGGATATTTTTCCAGGTTCGAGAGGTGATGTAATAGCCAATTTATTGAACTTCCGAGAACATTTTTCCATTACCTGGAAAATTCTGGGGATGAGAGATTTTTTTTTCGGATTTGAGAGAGTCGTCTCGTTACCCAAAAATCTCTCGTTCCCGGAAGTGCTCTGCACCAATTGTTCCTGCTAATGGAGATTAAGAGATTAAGGAGAATGCGACGAGGCAGCTGATGGAGATCCCGAAAGAGGACTTTGCAGACTGTTTTGAAAAGTAGAAGGGATGCTGGGAGAAGTGTGTGAGGTCCCAAGGGGAGTAGAGTACTTTGAAGGGAACTAAGGCGCCATTGTCCTAGGCAAGCAATATTTTTTTTAATAGTAAATGGCTGGATACTTTCTGGACAGACCTACTTCGAATATTCCTATAACGAACGGTTTTACCTATAAAATTGAGAATGCTATAATGAACGCAACTCCTACAACGAACGAGGATGAATACGGGACTATTTCGCCTGGCGCATGAATATTGTTGTACCGCGACCCACAACAAGAGCGTCAGGTGCCATCTTTGTCTCATTGTGTAGCCAGTGCATCACTGTTATTGTTGAAATTTCGTCTTTTGATGTGGAAATAGAGTTATTTGTATAAATATTTTGTTATACAAGTGTACAATTGTGACAATGAATCGTCCAAAGCGAGTGAGAAAGCTCATAACTCTTGAAACTAAGAAAGAAATCATAAAGAAACGTGAGGATGGAACAAGCATTACGAAACTTAGTGATGAGTATGGGATGGCTAAATCGACTACATGTACGATTTTAAAGAATAAAGAGGAGTTGAAAACAGTGCAAGTGGCTAAGGGAATCTCTAGACTTAGCAAAGCAAGGTGTAATGTGATTGAGGAGATGGAAAATTTACTCTTAGTGTGGATAAAGGAGAAAGAAATGGCAGGTGATAGCATTAGTGAAGCTATAATTTGTGAGAAGGCCAGACAATTGTTTGAGGACCTTAAAGCCAAGACTCCCAGTGCAAGTGATAGTGATGTGCCAGTGTTTAGGGGTACCAAGGGGTGGTTTACTGGTTTCAGAAGGAGAAATAAAATACATAGTGTTGTGAGACATGGTGATGCTGCTAGTGCAGATAAGGAAGCAGCTAAGGAACACCATGACATTTTTTTTAATATTATTAAAGAGGGAGGCTTTGTTTCTCAGCAGGTATTCAACTGTGATGAAACTGGACTTTTTTGGAAAAAAATGCCTCGCCGTACATACATTACCAAGGAGGAAACTTCTGTCCCTGGCCATAAGCCAATGAAAGACAGGCTTACCCTCCTTCTTTGTGCTAATGCTTCTGGTGACTGCAAAATAAAGCCACTCCTTGTGTACCACGCAGAAAATCCCAGAGCTTTCAAAAAAATTAGGAAGACCCGCCTTGGTGTTATGTGGCGTTCAAACCCAAAGGCTTGGGTGACCAGGAATTTGTTCTCTGAGTGGGTGATTGAGGTGTTTGGACCCAGTGTTCGGGAATACCTCAGGGAGAATAATCTTCCACTGAAAGCTTTGTTGGTGATGGACAATGCACCAGCCCACCCTCCTAATTTGATGGTTGAATTGCCAGAGGAGTTCAACTTCATCACTGTGCACTTCTTGTCACCCAACACAACACCTCTCATCCAGCCCATGAATCAACAGGTAATTTCTAACTTTAAGAAGCTGTACACAAAGGCACTGTTTAGAAAATGTTTTGCATCCACTTCTTCCAGTGATGTTAGCTTGAAGGAATTTTGAAAGAGTCACTTCAATATAGCAGACGCTATTTTTTTAATTACCTCAGCCTGGAAAGAGGTTACTGTGAGGTGTCTTTGTGCTGCTTGGAGGCCATTGTGGCCTGAATGTGTCCTTCAAAGAGACTTTGAAGGCTTTGAAGAGTTAGAAGAAGAGGCTGTTGTTCATGAAATTGTGTCTCTGGGCAATTCCATGGGCCTGGAAGTGGATGATGATGATGTTGAGGAGTTGGTGGAAGAGCACAGTAAGGAACTGTCCACTGAGGAGCTGCTTGAGCTTCACAAAGAACAAAATGAGACACTGAAGTGGAGCTTAACTTCTGAGGAGTCAGGGGAGGAGGAGGACAAGGAGGAAAGCCGCATCATTCCAGCCAAAGATCTCAAGGATGCGTTCTTTTGCTGGAGCAAACTGTCCAAACTTGCTGAGGATTATCATCCTGATGTTGGTTCTGTGCAAAAGGCCATCAGTGTGTTTAATGACAATGTTATGAACTACTTTTGGGAGGTCCAGAAATCAAGGTTAAACCAGCCAACCCTGGATTCCTTCTTTACAAAGGTAACAAAAGAACCTACAGACAAAGTGCCTGTGAGACAGTCACCAAAGAGGGCTAGGAAGGATGACTCCTCTCCTTCCACCTCTTCTCCATAATTCTCTCCTCCCCCCTCACCCCCCCTCCTCTGCCTCCTGTCCTGCATGCTGAACAACACTAAGGTATACAGTCAACCCTCACTTTACGCGGTTAATATAACCCACAGGGTACCGCGGAAAGTGAGAAACGCGTAAAGTGAACAATATAACATATGGGATTAATTGAAATAGAGACCGGGCCGACCCCCAAACTCCACTTTTTGACGACACACAACTATGTTGTAGTAAAAATTTTATCTTAACTTTATGATGGTATGCACAAACAATTAATATAGAAGAGGTTAGGTTAGGAAAAATAAAGGTTAAGTTAGGAAAAATAAAGGTTAGGTCAGGAAAACTAAAAGTTAGGTTGAACACTTACGTTAGTAGAAGAGATGGGTCGGCGTACGGGGATGGAGGCTGGTTCCGAGGCAGAGGGCAGATTACTGGCCCTCAGGTGAGCCACCATCACTGTCATCCACACTTGTCAGGGCCTCCCTGACAAATCTCTCAAAGTCATCTTCATTGTCTCTACCTCTGTCACTATCACTGGCTTGGGCTGGCTGTGGTGGGTTGCGGGCGAAGAACTCTGTTATGCTTTGCTGACGGCTGGTGTTTATGTTGTCGTGATAAACCTTGAAGTAGGGCTCCATAGTCTGCAACAGCTGGGTAGTGAAGATTTCATACCTGTTTGCGTCAGGGTCGTCAGAAAGGAGGAGCTTGACTTTCTCGATACACTCGATGGCACCCCTAACATTACTATGGGATAAGCGGCGTTCTTCTTGGGATGACGCACCACCTGCCTCTTCACTGACGTCATCATCATCTACCATCTCGTCGGTAGTCACATCAGGATCCCTTATCACCTCCAGGATGTCATCGTTGGTGATCTCGGAGAAGCCTGCAGCTGTAACACTGCGCAGCTTCTCTGGCAAGGTCCACTGCTACTGCAACAGTCTGAACCTCACCAGTCACAGATTGACTCTGCCTTACGCCCGGAATGCCTTGTGTTACGAGTTGGGGATTTTGAATATAGTTAAAAGTCTACCCAGATCCCAACAGGCAACAACAAAAAACAAAACAAAGACAATCGGACTATAAAAGGGTAGACAAAGGATGCGAGTTTTTGTTGTGTATAATAAAGTACCATAAATTCCTTAACAAAATATTCAGCTTTCTATAATTTACCCTTAACCATACTTAACCTAAACATTAACAGTATACTGTATACATATTTATACAACATAAAACAATCGTGAAGCAAGGTGGAGGTGGGAGAGGCAATACAAGATTACAAATACTTAAGTGCGGAGCTGAGATGGCTGACGAGTAAGGCTGAGTACTGTAGAAGACGGTAGGTAGTCACTGTGCCGTAGGTTTCCAGGATAGGTGATCCTGTGGTCACTTCCCAGAGTGAACTGAACTCTCATCGAACTGGAGCTGACGAAGAAGACTTGTAGGAGGTGACGCAACAACCAGGATATGGAGAAGGGAAACCCCGGAGTGGTAACTAAGACGAGTCATACTCGTGTTTCGTCCCTAGATGGCGTTGCTCGTGGTGCTGGGTAGGTAGATCATGACAATTGGTGGCGGGGTTCGTAACACTTGCAACACATGTCTCCATGCGTGACGAACAGTTGCTACAGTCAGCTGATCCCATGCCTCCACCAAGAAGTCCACAGCTTTCTTGATGTTGAATATTCTCCAGAATTGTTTGAAAAGTATTTTTTGCTCTGCCAACTGTTGATCCTCGTCGTCTTCGCTATTGCTATCGGTGGTGGTGTCACTCAGGTTACGCTACTCTTCCTTGGTGTTGGTGTAGTCGTTCAGGAGCTTGAATTTTTTTGTTGAGAATGCAGCTTTTACATTACAGATTAACTCTTGGTCCATGGGCTGTAATATAGACGTAGTGTTGGGAGGAAGGAAGACCACTTTTACGTTGGGGTGACGATCTAACAGTAGGGGCGAGTGTCCTGGTGCGTTGTCCAGCAGCAACAAAATCTTGAATGGCACATTCTGTTGCTCACAGAATTTCTTTACATCGGGAATGAAACAGTCATCAAACCAGGAGAGGGACAGTGTAGAGAACATCCAAGCCTTACGTGCAGTCAGCCAGTGGACATTTAGCTTGGTCATGTCCATGCTCTTGTAGGCGTGCGGCTTGCGGGCTGTGTGGATCACCGATAACTTGAGCTTACAGGTACCGGAGGCATTGGTGGTAAACAGGACGGTGATGCGCTCCTTCTGCATCTTCCGGCCCCGAATCTTGCTGGCATTCTTTACAACGAAGGGCTTGGAAGGTAGCTTTTTCCAAAAAAGACCAGATTCGTCCATGTTAAACACCTGGTCGTCGGTGTACTGTCCTTCCTCCATAATCTCACGTAAAAACGGAGGAAATTCCCTAGCCGCATCACGGTCAGCACTAGCTTCTTCACCACCAATGTTTATATAAGAACATAAGAAAATAAGGAGTCTGCAATAGGCCAGTTGGCCTGTGCATGGCAGCTCCTGCCATGCAGAGGAAGCATTAAAGGGTTTGGGCTCTGTAATTCCCATCTTTCGTGACACTGCAGCATACAGTTCACGTGCGTACTCCTTAACAGAGCGCGTGTCGACCGCCATGTTCCGTCGCGCCTGACGCACCAAGTAGCTCACAAAGATTGTTCAGTCTTGAGAAGCACCTGGTTGTGAAAATACTTGATCATAGAAGCACCTGTAGACTTTGTGATCTTCATGTGCTCCTTTATATTGGCTGCATCCTTCTTTATCGTCCGGATCGTAGATTCGTTCACACCATGCTGGCGCGCCAAATCAACCTGTCTTGTTCCTTTCTCTAACTCTTGGATGATCTTGTACTTCACCTCGTAGCTTAACCCTTTAGGTGCGTAATTAAATTTCGCGCCGGTTCCTGAAAAGTGTCAATTATCCTGCCAAAAATGAATTTCATATAATCTCATTTTCTATATGTTTTTCCTAGAGAACTTTTAGTATATTTTCCAAATCTGGAACAAAAATTCACATATGTGTGCAAATTTTAGAGAAAAAATGACATTTATACCCAAAAATGCAGGAAATTGGTATAAATCAATGTCTGGTATATGGCAAATAAATTTAATTAATTTGGTTACTAAACAGCAAATTTAGATATGTATTACATATTCAGATAATATCAAACAAAATAGTACAAAAATAAGCTATATTGCATTCAGGAAATACTCCTATACCTCAATACATAATATGTCCGCATGTCGTCTCATTTGGGGAAGTTTTTTCAAGGCCGTGGGATATCCCCGCTTGTCGCATTTAATTAATATAATATTTTGGGCGGGTTTACCCGCATGCCGCATCCAAAGGGTTAAGGAACGTCGTGTCTTCTTGGGCTTAGGGCGGCTGGGTCCAGGCAAGGAAAGGTTTCTCTCTGGGGGCGGTGGTCCGGCGGAAGCCATTTTACAGAGCAATGGATGCATGATTACACGGTGTGGCCTGGAGGGATGAAACTGCCGCGGCTAGGTCAAGCGTCGTCTTTCCTCCCTCCCTCCCTCCCCCGGGTGGACACGACATAATATTTTAAACCAATTACAGCTAGCAGCGGAGGGAGGTAGGGATGCATGGCCAATCGCAGTCCAATACGTCATATGACGTCAGTGATAACGCAACAGAGACATGCACTGCGCAACCTTACCACGCGGCTTGCCCAGGCGGAGGAGGGAGGAGGCGGGAGCAGGCGGGTGGGGTGAATCTAAAAATAGCGTTGAGCCGGACACTCTTCACGTAAAGGGGTACACGCACCGCGGAATGTGAGCATCCTGGGTTCCGGCAGGGCACCGCGTAAACGTGGAAACGCGGAATGTGGGACCGCGTAAAGTGAGGGTTGACTGTGTGTGTGTGTGTGTGTGTGTGTGTATATATATATATATATATATATATATATATATATATATATATATATATATATATATATATATATATATATATATATATATATATATATATATATATATATACACACAATCAACACCTCAACCCGCGGGTTCGAATGCTGGCGGGTTGAGGTGTTGATTGTATGTAGAAGTCCACGTGCTTTATTGGGCTAAGTAAATATATATATATACAGTAATACCCCGCTTAACGCGGTTTCGCTTAGCGCGATTTCACGTATGCGCGGTGCCTCGCCAGAGCCGAACTTTCACTTAACACGGGTTTTTTCCACGTATACGCGCAGAGTGTCTGGCTCGAGACGCTATTTTTAGATTCGCCCCACCCACCACCCTGTCTGACTGCCTGCCTGCCTGTTTTAGCTCATAAAATTCATACAAATTACCAGGCCAGAATATAATTTACATTGCTGGAATTCTTACAATATGATGATCATTTTGAATATAAACATCATAGATTTTGCATTAGACATACAAATTTTAGATATAATGTTTACTCTGAGTAAATATGTTATTTTTTGTGCAAAATATATGACATTTGTATTCAAAATATTCCTGGTCTTACAAGGAATCCAGCAATGTCAATTATATTATCCTAACTTTAGTTTAAGGTATTATTTATTACTAAAAAGGTAAATATTCTGGTTTTCCCACACATCTGGTAGGGAGGGTTGGTGGGGGGGAGGGTTGGGACGGACGACCACCTGGCGCGGTTGGAAGAGGGGGGGAGGCAAGGTGGGGTACTTTGATTGACAGATAGTGTCGTGAATAATATTTTTTTTTTATTAACTGAAGATATTTGTTTTAGCTCATAAAATTCATACAAATTACCCGGCGAGAATATAATTTACATTGCTGGAATTCTTACAATTTGATGATCATTTTGAATATAAACATCATAGATTTTGCATTAGACATACAAATTTTAGATGTAAATATGTTATCTTTTGTGCAAAATATATGACATTTGTATTCAAAATATTCCTGGTCTTACAAGGAATCCAGCAATGTCAATTATATTATCCTAACTTTAGTTTGAGGTATTATTTATTAAAATTTAGTGGTTTTCCCCCCAAAATTTCTCAGAGAGGGAAGAGCCAGCGAGTGTAGTGTGAGAAGAGGGGGAGGGAGTTGAGTCCATTATTTGAATGGACATTAACTTGGCAACTGTATTTCTCTATTTCTCTTAAGTATTAATTGTGTGCATGTACCATCATAAAATTAAGATGTTATTTTTACTACAACATAGGTATTGTGTCGGAAAAAGTAGAGTTTGGGGGTCCGGCCAGTCTCTATTGGAATTAATCCCATATGTTCTGTTGTTCACTTAACGCGGTTTTCACTTAACACGGTACCCTGTGGGTTCAATTGACCGCGTTAAGCGGTTTTGTTGCCAGAGAGGATATGTATCATTCATATTGCATGACCTTCAAGCTCTTGCTCCGTCTCTAGAAGACCCATGCAACTAAAAATAAATGCAGTAAAGTACACTTACTTTGAGGTGTGCATGTAGAAGGCTCCTGGTTGATGATGATGATGATGGGAATTAAAATGGGGGTGGAGGAGAAGGGAGAAGAGAAGGCATTGGGGTGGAAGAGAAGTCACCCCATGCTGCCATTTCACCCATAAAATTTTAGTTCACTTAGTGTAATTCAAGATTATTTTCTTTAAATTAACACTGCACTGTATTATATACTGTCAATATGTAAAATATATTTAAAAATGACCAATAATTTGACTGGAAACACAGAAAAAAAAACGTTTATGTTGAAGAGTCTCAAACAAGATGTTCCTTCCTCTGAACTGGTAAACAAACTGACGCCAAACTTGGTTTGTTGAGTGGCTGTTTGGCGTGCAAAAAACTAGCCTCCTGTACTTCAATTATGTTCAATAATTGTTAAAATGACTAAAAAAATTAATATAAAACTTTTAAAATTATTGAATAGTACAAACTTCTTGATATTTACTAAAATGGTAAGGAATTTAAGCCCTAAAACCGATTACTGTATTGACAGAATAATACTACAGCTGGTGGGCAGCCAAATGCAGGCAAAAACATGTTGGGAAAAATTCGTAAGGAATTCGTTAACCGAGGGTTTGCTCGTTAACCGAAGTGAAGAATCTTATGGAAGGTAATTCGTTAACTGAAATTTTGTTAACCAAGGTGCTCGTTAACCGAGGGATCACTGTAGATGTGGAAGTGATCCTAAAATACTGGTTTATATCTTAGCCTGGAGCCGTGGACCCAATATTGCTTCTCCCTCCCTCTTTCCACAAGTGTGTTGTTGAGGTTAACAGGAAGTGAGTGTTGGTTGTGCAGTTCTGTGTATGACTAGGAGTATGGAACACACTAGTTCTGTGTGACTTACAAGCCTCTAAAACTGCAGTTTCTTTCTTACCTATTTCTAATGTCTAATGTTATTTGTAGGGAAGGTTAATCACGGTTAATTTACCAGCTGCTGATAGGGCAGAGTTTTCGTAGGTCTAAGGCAAATTCCTAAGATACTGTACTCTGTCTTGGCTCAGTTATAAGCCAGGATATGAGGATCAACCCCACACTTTTATCCCAGAATTGTGTTAAATAAGTATAATAATGTCATCTAGTACAGGGTATATCATTTTTATGTGGTACAGTAATTTACTTTAAAACTTTTTCCAACTAACATTTGTGTTGATTTTTACTTTGTTAATTCTTTTGTTTTCATTTTGCTTAGAAATCATATCAATTGTACTTTTTACAAACAAATTTCCCTTTTTAATTTTTACTTCCATCAGTAAGAGAGCCATCCCCTACAGGTGGGGTTCGAGAGTGACAGTGACATGCAGGGAGATGGAGAGGCAGCAGAAGCAAGGAGAAAATTATCTGGGTCTAAAAAACTGCACCAGTGCCCATACTGCTCATACTCAAGTCCCCAGATAGCTACTTTACGGAATCATATCCGCACTCACACTGGCGAGAGGCCATACTCCTGCCCCTATTGTTCCTTTCACTTCTCACAAAAAGGTGCCCTTAAAAGGCACATCCGTAGTCACACGGGAGAAAAACCATACTCCTGTCCTTATTGTCTCTTCCGCTCGGGTCGTGTTTGCCATCTAAGACGTCATATTCGTACTCATGGGAGACCAGTTGCGGAGGTAATGGGGAAGAGCAAAAAACCAATGCTTTCCCCCACTAGTCATGAAAATACAGGTGCCTCATAAATGTAAAAGTTTGTGCAACTATCTGATTACATTTTGAGGAGAGTTTGAAAACTGACTGGTGACCAGTGTTTTTACAGTGCATTTAAAGCAGGAACAGAGGATTAAGAGAGGGCAAGGTGTTATTGACACCTATTCCTAAATTTTTATAAGTTATCTAAAAAAACCAAAAAACAAAAAAGACTGAAGTTACGTGTCACATATAATGTTAATTGTCATAATCATATTCCCCCCTCTGGTGAGAAGGGTTATGGAATTCATGGACTTTACAACACATTGACTAATTTTAAAGTGCTGAAAATGGATCCTTGTGATATTGATATGAGGAATACTGTACTGTACAGCAATTCATATTGGAGATCCACCTAGGATAAGAGCCCAGTAAATAATAGTAAAATAGTGCTTTGTGAGAGGCACTTTTCTGAGTGTTATACAGTACAATGTAATCTTGGAAACATTTGTATATAAATTAACATTTGAAAAGTTTTAGTTTATTAGTTTATAAATAAAAAGATATATATATATACTGTACTGTATATATATATATATATATATATATATATATATATATATATATATATATATATATATATATATATATATATATATATATATATATATATATATATAGTTGTACCCCACTTAACGCGGTCAATTGAACCCAGAGGGTCCCGCGTTAAGTGAAAACCGCGTTAAGTGAATAACAGAACATATGGGATTAATTCCAATAGAACCCAGCCCGACCCCCAAACTCCACTTTTTGACGACAAATAACTATGTTGTAGTAAAAATAACATCTTAATTTTATGATGGTACATGCACACAATTAATACTTAAGAGAAATACAGTCGCCAAGTTAATGTCCATTCAAATAATGGACTCAACTCCCTCCCCCTCTCACACTACAGTACACAGCCAGCTAACAGATGGTCGGTCGGTCCCTCCCTCCCCCCCCCCACCCCCCACCAACCGTCCCAAGGAGATGTGTGGGATAACCTCAAACTAAAGTTAGGAAAATATAATTGACATTGCTGGATTCCTTGTAAGACCAGGAATATTTTGAATATAAATGTCATATATTTTTCACAAAAGATAACATACTTACTCAGATTAAACATTTTATCTAAAAATTGTATGTTTAATGCAAAAAATATGTTGTTTATATTCAAAATGATCACCAAATTATAAGAATTCCAGCAATGTAAATTATATTCTGGCCGGATAATTTGTATGAATTTTATGAGCTAAAACAAATATCTACAGTTAATAAAAAAAAAAATATATTCTTCAACACTATCTGTCAATCAAAGTACCCCACCTTGCCTCCCCCCCTCTTCCAACCGCGCGGTCAGTCCCAACCCTCCCCCCACCCCCCACCAATCCTCCATTCAGTATTAAATAATACCTCAGATTAAAGTTAGGATAATATAATTGACATTGCTGGATTCCTTGTAAGACCAGGAATATTTTGAATATAAATGTCATATATTTTGGACAAAAGATAACATACTTACTCAGATTAAACATTTTATCTAAAAATTGTATGTTTAATGCAAAAAATATGTTGTTTATATTCAAAATGATCACCAAATTATAAGAATTCCAGCAATGTAAATTATATTCTGACCGGGTAATTTGTATGAATTTTATGAGCTAAAACAAATATCTTCAGTTAAAAAAAAATAATTCTTCACTGGGTAACAGATGGTCGGTCGGTTGGTCCCTCCCTCCCCCCCACCCCCCACCAACCGTCCCAAGGAGATGTGTGGGATAACCACTAAATTTTAATAAATAATACCTCAAACTAAAGTTAGGATAATATAATTGACATTGCTGGATTCCTTGTAAGACCAGGAATATTTTGAATATAAATGTCATATATTTTGGACAAAAGATAACATACTTACTCAGATTAAACATTTTATCTAAAAATTGTATGTTTAATGCAAAAAATATGTTGTTTATATTCAAAATGATCACCAAATTATAAGAATTCCAGCAATGTAAACTATATTCTGGCTGGGTAATTTGTATGAATTTTATGAGCTAAAACAGGCAGTCAGGCAGGGTGGCGGGTGGGGGGTGGTGCGAATCTAAAAATAGCTCTCGAGCCGGACACTCACCGCGTTGCTGTGGAAAAATCCGCGTTAAGTGAAAGTTCAGCTTTGGCAAGGCACCGCGTATATGCGAAAACGCGTTAAGTGAAAGCGCGTTAAGCGGGGTAATACTGTATATATATATATATATATATATATATATATATATATATATATATATATATATATATATATATATATATATATATATATATATATATATATATATATATATATATACTGGATAACACAACAATATCATACTTTATGTACTATGTTAGATGACTGTTGATAAGATGCAGTAAACATTGTTTTATTATACTGTATAGTAGCTGTAATTGGTCCTTTTTATCAAAATAAGTAGCTTTATAATTGTATTTTTTTAATGAAGGTAGTTGTGTATGTGAGACTGAATGTGATAGTTCTTAAGGTGACTGTTTTAGATCAAAACCACTTTGATAAATTCAGTAAAGTACTATATGTATACAGTACTGTATATGTCTTGAGCATTGTTGACACTCTCATGCATATATTTTATCCTGATTTATTCATTGTTATGGCAGTGATGGAAAGAAAACTTCATGATAGTTGGTACAGTAGCATATGGAAGACATAAGTTAGGATTACCACAAATTTAGTTTAAATATGTATTTATTTATTTTTTTAATGAGGAATAACCTACCTGGGCACAGGTCATCGACCTACAACGGGACCCTGGGGGCAAAATAATAAGAGTAAAAAAAATTAGAATTAGAGGAAAAAATCAATCTATACTACGAAGATGCCGTAAAACCAGCTTTTTGATGTGAGACATTGTAAGAGGGTGGAAACACAGAAGAAGGCAGAGCATTCCACAGTTTGGCTGTGTGAGGAAAGAAGGATGTACTATAACGGGTTATTCTAGTATGACCGACAGCCACACAGAAATGGTAGGCACCGTGGGCAAGATGAGTGTTACGAGCCCACGGCCTTGCCGACGGTACACAGGATGCCAAATCCACCGAACATTGCCCGTTAAAGTACCTGTAAAAGAGAGAGAGTGAAGCAACATTGCGGCTTAGAAAAAGGGAAGAAAGATTGTCAACTAAAGGAGAGTCAATAAGACGAAATGCTTTGGATTCCACCCTATCTAGCAGTTGGACAGAAGAAGAGCCACCCTAGATATGAGAGCAGTACTCCAAGTTAGGACAAATGAATCCCTTATATACTTGAAGCAATCACTCAGGAGTGAAGTAGCTACGACATCTGTACAGCATTCCCAGCTTTTGGGAGGCAGCTTTAGCAATGTTGTGGATAATGTTAAGACATCATCAACTTTCAGGTTATAGTCACATATGTACATTATCATTAGTGTTTTCATTTCAGTAAAATTTCCTTAACTAACTGCCAAAATTTTTCGGCTTTCACCCAAAATCCAAACAGCTGTCACAATACGGGATTAAATATTTTTTTGTAATTCATGCAAAAGCTTTTTTGTTTGTGTTTGTATGCTGTGTTACATGTTATGCTGACACCAATATACAGTATACAGTGTACTACGTATTTATACACACAAGTGACCCAGTTCATTATTTTGTTAAATATATTTTTATAACTTGATATCAGTCATGAGTCACTTGAAAATATGTCCACAAAGACAGTGGGTTCAGGAACTTTGGGAAGCCCAGAATTCTGTGGCTTGGGTTAATATGACAGTTGGCCATTGCCCCTCTTGATCTGAGAAACTACAATGCAGTTGCCTGAAATTTAGGAGGTAATGGGTCATAAGTTTGCACAATGAATTAAAACCCATTTACTGAGTGGGAAACAATTAGCCTCACATCCAGCTACAACCTCCTTGAGGTAACACTTGTCCCCGGCTCCATCTAATTTAAGGAGAAGATTATGACCTGCCCTCGAACATAGTGTGCACCATGAACTTTGCTAGGCTTTGCTGCCTTAGTTGTTGATGCAGGGAAAGAATACAGAATATGAATTATCATTTGCAAGTTATTACTTTCCTAAACAGGGAATAGCTGATGTATGATTTATTATTATTATTATTATTATTATTATTATTATTATTATTATTATTATTATTATTATTATTATTATTATTGCAGTATTATTATTATTATTATTATTATTATTTTTATTATGAAGGAGCTGCCCCCATACTTGTAAGAGGAATCAGTGTCATAGTTTGGGGAAGTGAGAAGAGATGAATAACTGTGATTTACACCTTGACTCGGTTTGTACATAAAATCCTCATCAAGAATCATTAGTAGTGTTCTTTAAGGGGTTGTGTACTTATCCATGTTCATTTTTGTGTGAAACATGGACTGGCCTTTCTTGGAGTAGTACAAGATGATTGGGCCCTAAAGGTTGAGTTAGTGGATTATCTCCTCAAGTATGAGCAGCTCAAAGGTTCTATCCCCAGGAATGGTTTCTCAGAGGGTTTATCAAGGCCATATTCTCAATGTTAATATTGCTCTTGTTAGCACATAACACCCTATTGGCTTGTTTTCCTTTGGATTACTGGATGAATTGTGTTAATGGATTCTTACTTATCTGATAGGCTTTAATTTCCCCGTCCTCAACATAATCCAAATTGTCTTCAGTTTACATCTGTAACTTTGAGTCACAGGTAAAATAGAGATATAGTTGCCTAACCTTGTCCTTAATTTACTTGCCTAAATTTTTATGGTGGTTTATTTTGTTTTTTGGGTGGCTAGTTAGTAAGTATGGTCTTTATCTATTGTTGCTTTGCATTTGATTTGCTGGGGTTAGGAAGGATTTTTATAATGGAAAGAAATGTTACTCCTCCCTGTGACTTGAACAACTCCAGGAATGGCCTAGAGTTGAGGGTTTAGGCATATTCAGCATTGTTTGTAGCTAAGACATGGGTGGTTCTCCCCTGTTGTCCCCTCTATTGTTAGCTAGTTTCTGTATTCATGAGTCATTTGTGTTGCTGGTAGTTGTTGACAAATTATAAATATTCGATTGATTATGAAACCCCACTTTATAACTGAGGCTGAAAAAATACTCAGATCCCACTTTTCTTTTGTGTTCCTTGTATTTGTTATTTTATTTATTTATTTGTTTATTTGTTTAACTGAGCCTCGTAAGTCAAGAATTGAGTAACATTGGACTATGAAATCTCACAACTCACAGTTCTCAGCCTTTTGGAAACTGGAGCTTCTTGGACTCCCCTTTTTTAACTGTTGGTGTTGGGAGGCAATTGATCTTCACATTAGCCCCAGCAGCTGAGCTTAGAGCTTCCCTGTGGGTCACAGATTGCAATCAATGAAGAGGGAGTAGAAATGGTGTTGTGTTTTCCTATGTTCATTTAAATTACACATTCATTGTCATCATTTTTCTTTCACACCACCTTGTACTACATCAAGCACTAAGTACACTGATGTTTGAGAATGGTATCCTGGTCCTTTATATTGTGGCTCTTGGTGCAATTTACCTAGACACTGATGTCATCCACTTCCAAACAAGCATTTTATATAAATAGGCACGCAAAGAATACTATACAGTATGTAAAATGCTTTTTTTGTTTTGTTTTTACAAATATTAAAAAAATGAGAGTGGAAGGTTGAGGTGGCACATAATACAATACAGTACTCTCAATAAGTGAGGGGGGGGGGGGGTAATGGTGGCTTTGTCTATGGCTGACATTATACAATGCATTTAATTTCAGCTATCTTTCTCTAATACAATTATACCAGTACATGTGGACAAATTCCTTCTCCATATTTTAAGCAATACTCACTGCTTCCTACAAGTCCTTACAATTGTTGGGAGTATTTGAATTACCTTTGAGTATACAGTAATATATATTTGGGATTAACCTGTCATTCATCACCTAGGCAGCCCATTTATATTATGGGGTGCACTTTGAACAGGTTAAAACTTTTTTTTCAGTGCCTTTTAGTCTTTTGAAGAGTACAGTACAGTACAGTACAGTACAGTACAATACAGTACAGTACAGTACAGTACAGTACAGTATATCTGAATAAAAGTGAGAGTTGGATAACACGATGGAGATGGGAAGACTAAGTAGATGGAAGGATGAGATGAAGAATGCACGAAAAAATGTTGTGATAGATGAATGTCCAGGTAGCAGCAGTGTACCTGAGTAACCAGAGAGTATGGTGTCAAGTGGTTCTGTGGATATCACAAGAATTTAAATGAATAGATGGCAAAAATGAAGAGAGTCGGTTTTAGCTCTCATTTCAAGTCATTTGCAATATATAGTAGTGGGAGAGAGCTTGCAAGAACAAAAACAATTTATGTCAACCCAAATAGTGAATTTATCCTTGTCAAAAACTAAGAAATATTTATATCTTGCCAGCAAGTTTCATACCAGTAATGCTATATTAGAACTGTTACTGTGAATGACTAAAATGTTCATTTCATTAGTGTAATTCATCATCACACATTATTAGTAAATTATATGTCTATGTCACAGGTAAGGCTTACCCCCAGTTACACTTTCTTGTTGGCGACATTTTGGGTACAGTCACAGGAGATGATGTTAATGATTTGGAGAATTGTTATTTAATTCTCAGGACTCTGTATCATGCACTACTTATAATGTTTGGTTTGAATTTTGAAAATATGCTGGTGGTTGTTAGTCTTGTGTTACATACACAATACCACAGATCTGTGTCCAGATTTCTTGTTTTATTGATGAAGATTTTCTTTTTGGGTAAGTTAACTTTCATGTTTTTTAATACCCCTGTACTGTAATGAAGGAAATGTTTAATTTCAGCCATTTAGTGTGAAATATAACCTGTGTGTGCAGAATTAGATCACTGAATAGGATGGGCATCCTTTACAGATCAGCCTGACCACTGGTGGTCAGAGTACCAGCGGAGGAGGAGCCCTAGAAGTTGGGAAGAGCCAATCTACTATCTACGATTTGCACAAGAATCCCTTCTATTCTTACTCCAATCCCGAGAAAGATATTTTGATACGAGGCAGTTACACTTTCATGGGGAAGAAAAAAAACAAAAAGCCATATTCATGTGCACAGTGTCCATATGCTACTGCTTCAAAGAGTAATCTCGTCATTCACCTTCGTACTCACACTGGGGAAAGACCATATTCCTGTCCTCAGTGTTCATTTACTGCTTCCTTTGAATACAATCTAAAGGTTCATATGCGAACCCACACAGGAGAGAAACCATACACATGTCCAAATTGTCCTCTAAAATTTTCTCAGAAAGCTCACCTTAAAAATCATATTTTTACCCATACTGGGGAAAAGCCATTTTCCTGCCAGATGTGCACAGCTAGATTCAGCCGAAGGAGCAATCTGAGGAGACATATTAGGACACACGAGTAAACTCTTCTGTGTAGCATAGGATGATGTAGCTTGTGATAGAAGCATGTAACTAATACAGGAGTCATAATGCATGAATGCTGTACAGTATTTTCATTCCATTTTTAGATTTTCGTGGCATGCTGAAGAGCCTGTGCCTGTTAATTACATATAGTTGTGTGAATATTATGCTGGACTTTCTTTGGTTATCTAGTGAAAAATCTTAAGTGGAACTACTGTATTTCTAATGCCTCAGCATAATTATATGTAATATATGCTTTATTAATGGCTGTAGACCTTAGTATTCATTCGAAGAATACTGAAGAACCACAGTGTAGTATAATATATTCTTTACAATTCTTGTACAGTTTTGGTCACTATTGACCAATTAACTAAGATCTGTCTTTTTTTTTATAGTATCCACTATAGTGTGAAGAAACTGATTGGTTTCTGGTTGCTGAGTCACAACCTCACATCAACAAATTTAAAGCCATCTTTTTCTGGTTAGGGTTTGGTCAAATATATTCGTGTGAAAATATAGACTTTAACCTGAAAAATTCCACGATTGTACGTATATTAATACTTAGTATCCAGCAATACTGTACGTACAGTATATGGGAGCTGAGATAAACATGAGCACAGCTTAGTCAATAGGTCAATTAATAAAAAGTTTATGAATGAACATATGCATTATTTAACTTTTGAGCGCATTGATAAACTTTGAACCAAAAGGTTGAGGCTACAGAGGTTCTCTTCAATAGCTCCATTGCTTCCGATTTATCTAACTTGGTAATTTGGATTCCAGTATCTGCCATGTCACAAGTTTATATCGGTGATATGTTTTACTTATTTGAGTATACTTAACTAAGTCTCAGGGCAATATTATGGACTTACACCATGAGGGGTAAAAATCAGATAAGTTTTTGTAAGTGAGAAGTACTGTACTCATGTTCATGTTGTTTGATTTTTAATAAACATTAAAATACATTTCACCCATTTCCCCCAATGCAATACTCTGCCAGTCAGAATACAGTACACTATACTGTACTGTACTGTATTACTGTCTAGACAACTCAACAGACCCCCAGAGTAATCCCAGTGGGATTTTTTGTTTACATAATAATGGTGTTAATATATGTTACATAGTGTTTTACTACAATTTTAAGTAAAATATCATGATTATATACAGAGAGGGAGAAAGTTGATGTGTTTACTGGTGGTGCCTATGTTGCTGCCACTCTCTTTAACCCTTTAAGTAGTGAGTCCCAATTTTCCCACTATGCTCAGGGCAATAATTTTGGAAATATATAAAACTAAAATAAGCTTTATAAAGTTGTGGACTAATACAGTAAATTTTATACATTAAAATAAAATAAAATATATAAAAGGCAGTACTGTTCAGTACTGAGAACTGGGTTCAGATAAGGCCAAATTAATTTTCTTCAGAGAATGAGAGTGAGCTTGCCCTTCCTCTCTGACATCTTGATACACACTGAGACTTGGAATGATGGTCAAGGTAGCAGTAGCAACTAAAGAGGCCATAAATCCCACCAATTTCTTTGAATGTCAGTGGGAATAATTGAAATGTAATATTATGTACTTACCATATTAGGCCCATAGGGCCAGGTACAGACTGTTACACATTTACTGCTCAAAGGGTTAAACTGCCACTGTAATATATGAATAAGTTTCATATTTAAAGGTACAGTATGCTTTTGGCTAAACAAGTTTTGGTCCAAGCACAGGTTACTGATATAATGGCTCTCATGATTTGGTACAGTTCTTGTATTACTTGTTTGTTCCCTTCTTGTGATATAGTTTATATAGAATGTGAACCATTGATGTTAAAAATGGGGGATAAATATGTTAATCAACCCATTTTGTTGTTGATAACTTATTAGCTTAGTGATGGGTATGGTTGCAGTAAGTCACTCCTTGTGTAAAAAACTGCAAAACATGATACATTATATTAGTCATGTTTAGGATCCATAAAGTGAATACTGACCTCACCTCAAGAGATGCACACTGAGACACAATGAGGAAAATATTTTGAAACATTACTACTGGTATTATGATAATCTTTTATTAGACATTATAGGGATAATTGAAAAATTACAAATGTTATAATTTTTATTTTTCTTAATTCGATTTGGTCTTTATATAGTATAGGGATAATCATGTACATAATCATAATGCCGTGCAAACTAGTTACTGTATAAGATTATGCCATCCTTGCTAACCAAACCTCACTTAACCTAAATTAACTTGCCCTTTCCTAGCTCAGTTTCAATATAGTTTGGTTATGATTATTACAGTGTGATACTAAAAGATGCCTGAAATGAAACAGAGTAAATCTGACCACATATGAACCAATTTCTGTTATAAGATAGCAATAAGAACAATGTTATTTCTGTTTGGCAAAACCATTAGTAACATTCTAAGGTTTAATCTGGTGTGTGTGTGTGTGTGTGTGTGTGTGTGTGTGTGTGTGTGTGTGTGTGTGTGTGTGTGTGTGTGCGCGCGTGTGTGTGCGCGTGCGTGCGTGCGCGTGCGTGCGTGCGCGCGCGCGCAGACATGTAGCCTGACTGGTACTCTTAAGAAAACAGTGGATCCCTGTAAAAACAACATAGGCTCTAATAGGCAGGGCTTGATTATTGAGCCAAATATGAAGTACACATCCATATTGTATATGAAGTAACGTGGAGCAACAGAGACTAGTAAAAAGACCAAGAAGAAGGTGGTGTGGTGTGGTGTAAGAGGATCTTTTACTCATTAGAGAGGATCCAGAGTGATGGACTGAGACTAAAAAAAGCTGTCAGGGATGGTGTAAAATTGTAAGAACAGCCATGGGTCTCGATAGGCCCATCATGCCAGCAGGAAAGAGAAAGTATGTACTAGGCCATATTGATGGTAAATGTAAACAAAATAAAAGGAGATGAGGGAGACAGAGTTGAATTACTGGAGAGAAATTGATAGGAAGATTTAAAATTTGTATGGAGACAAAACTTTGTTCATGGAGGCAAATATGGAGACCTGCTGGGAAATGTTGAGGTGTTATCATTATATATGTGTGCCAAGTACTGTATTAGCTTTGTGCACACAGTACAGTACAAGGAAGGAACAACTTAAATGTGTCAGAAACAACATGCTTGAGACCACTGTGTGGAGTAAATAGGATGTAAGGAATAACACATACAGAGATGAGATGTGGAGGTGAATGATGTATCAGACAGAGGGCAGAATAGGGTCTGTTACTAGTGGCATAAGTTATGGGACGTGAGAGATTGGTAAAAAGTACATCAGAAGAAGAAGGAAGGATGGGGTGAAGATTACACTAGAAGGGAGGGGGATAAACATCCATGAAAATGCAGTGTGTCAACGAATGAATGGATAACATGCCATCCACTGACTTTTGGGGATTGACATTGGTGTGGTGTGATGTGGTGTAGCATAGTGTGGTGTGGTGTGAAGAAATTTTGAAGGTAAGCATTGTAATCAGTTGTCTACCAAAGCTGAAGAATTAATGAATAAACCTAAAGTACTGTAATTTAAATAAGGCAAAGAAAGTGGTCTAAACATAAACAAACCAATGAGCATTACAGTGTTCTTCTCTACAGCATGGCAGACCAGAACCCTACTCATAAGAAATTGTATAGCTACATATGACAACATCTTTTTTCTTGAAGACATGATTGACAGCTGATCCATCCCTCTCCAAAGTCTGGCTTACCCACTCTACTCTAAATGCAGATAAGGAAATTGTACGCTGAACAAAATTATTTATGATCAATATAGATCATAAGAGTTAAATTTCCAGCCTCTGAATGCTCCTCATAGTTTAATAGTTTGGTCAGAATCATATTTACAGTACAGTTAACCCTCACTTTACGCGGTTAATGTAACCCGGAGGGTCCCGCGTAAAGTGAGAAACGCGTAAAGTGAATAACATAACATATGGGATTAATTGAAATGGAGTCCGGGCCGATCCCCAAACTCCACTTTTTGACGACACACTACTATGTTGTAGTAAAAATTTTATCTTAACTTTATGATGGTATGAAAAAACAAGTAATATAGAAGAGGGTTAGGTTAGGAAAGATAAAGGTTAACATAGGAAAAATAAAGGTTAGGTTAGAAAACTAAAAATTAGGTGTAACACTTACGGTAGTAGAAGAGATGGGTCGGCATGGCTTCCCTGACAAATCCCTCAAAGTCATCTTCACTGCCACTATCACTGGCTTGGGCTGGCTGTGGTGGGTTGCGGGCGAAGAAATCTGTTATGCTTTGCTGACGGCTGGTGTTGATGTTGTCGTGATACACCTTGATGTACGGCTCCATAGCCTGCACCAGCCGGGTATGGAAAACTTCATAGCGGTCATCGTCATTGTCGCGGGAAAGGAAGGACTTCATCTTCTCTGCACACTCCATGGCACCCTTAATATCACTATGACTTAAATTGTGTTCTTCGGAGAATGACCACCTTCTTCCTCCTCTTCACTGACGTGTTCTTCTTCCAACATCTCGTCGGCAGTCACTTCAGGATCTCTGATCACCTCCAGGATGTCGTCGTTGGTGGTCTCGGAGAAGCCTGGAACTGTAACAGTCTGCGCAGCTTCTCTGGCAAGGTCCACTGCTACTGCAACATTCTGAACCTCACCAGTCACAGATTGACTCCTCCTCTCACCTGGTATTCCATGCAACACATGTCTCCATGCGTGACGAATTGTAGCAATAGACAGCTGATCCCATGACTCCACCAAGAAGTCCACAGCTTTCTTGATGTTAAATACTCTCCAGAATTGTTTGAAGAGTATTTTTTGCTGTTCTAACTGTTGATCCTCATCTTCTTCGCTCTTGCTATCGGTGGTGGTGTCACTCAGGTTACGCAACTCTTCCCTGGTGTTGGTGTAGTCGTTCAGGAGCTGGAATTTTTTTGGTTGAGAATGCAGCTTTCACATTGCAAATCAACTCCTGGTCCATGGGCTGGATTAATGACGTAGTGTTGGGAGGAAGGAAGACCACTTTTACGTTGGGGTGACGATCTAACAGTAGGGGCGAGTGTCCTGGTGCGTTGTCCAGCAGCAACAAAATATTGAATGGCACATTCTGTCGCTCACAGAATTTTTTTACATCGGGAACAAAACAGTCATCAAACCAGGAGAGGGACAGTGTAGAGAACATCCATGCCTTACGTGCGGTCAGCCAGTGGACATTTAGCTTGGTCATGTCCATGCTCTTGTAGGCGTGCGGCTTGCGGGCTGTGTGGATCACCGATAACTTGAGCTTACAGGTACCGGAGGCATTGGTGGTAAACAGGACGGTGATGCGTTCCTTCTGCATTTTCCGGCCCCGAATCCTGCTGGCATTCTTCACAACGAAGGACTTGGAAGGTAGCTTTTTCCAGAAAAGACCAGATTCGTCCATGTTAAACACCTGGTCGTCACTGTACTGTCCTTCCTCCATAATCTCACGTAAAAACGGAGGAAATTCCCGAGCCGCAGCACGATCAGCACTCGCTTCTTCACCACCAATGTTTATATTGGTGATCTTGTTCCGGATCTTAAACCTCTGTAACCACCCAGAGGAAGCATTAAAGGGTTTGGGCTCTGAAGTTCCCATCTTTCGTGCCACTGCCATGTACAGTTCACGTGCGTAGTCCTTAACAGAGCGCGTGTCGACCGCCATGTTCCGTCGCGCCTGACGCACCAAGTACCTCACAAGTAATTTTTCTGTCTTGAGAAGCACCTGGTTGTGAAAATACTTGATCATAGAAGCACCTGTAGACTTTGTGATCTTCATGTGCTCCTTTATCTTGGCTGAATCCTTCTTTATAGTCCGGATCGTAGATTCGTTCACACCATGCTGGCGCGCCAAATCAACCTGCCTTGTTCCTTTCTCCAACTCTTGGATGATGGTATACTTCACCTCGTAGCTTAAGGAACGTCGTGTCTTCTTTGGTTTAGTGCCGCTGGGTCCAGGTAAGGAAAGGTTTCTCTCTGGGGGTGGTGGTCCGGCGGAAGCCATTTTACGGAACAATGGATGCGCGTTTACACGGAGTGGCCTTGAGGGATGAAACTGCCGCGGCTAGGTCAAGCGTCGTCTTTCCTCCCTCCCTCCCTCCCCCGGGTGGACACGTCATAATACTTTAAGCCAATTACAGCTAGCAGCAGAGGGGGGTAGGGATGCATGGCCAATCACAGGTCTGATACGTCATATGACGTCAGTGATAACGCAACAAAGACACACACTGCGCAACCTTACCGCGCCGCTTGCCCAAGCGGAGGGAGGAGGAGGGAGAGGCAGGCAGGCAGGCAGGCGGGCGGGTGGCGGGTGGGGCGAATCTAAAAATAGCGTCGCGCCGGACACTCTCCGCGTAATGGGGTTCACGTACCGCGTAATGTGAGCACGTGAGGTTCTGGCAAGGCACCGCGTAAACGTGGAAACGCGGAATGCGGGACCGCGTAAAGTGAGGGTTAACTGTATTTGAATATGAAAGAAATTGCTTGAGTGCAAATTAAATTAATAGTTTTCATCCTACATCTGGCAATGGTTACCTGTACAAGTGTAGGGATGAGGAAATGGAGACAGATTTTTATTGCATGACTGACAGTTACAAATGCCTGTCTAGGAAGTTTTCATTACAATTTTAAATTACCTGTAAGTTCACTTAGATATTTATAATATGGATTGGTTTTAATTCACTAGAAATAAGAATGAATAGATATTGAGAAAATTAATTACCAAGAAAATATTTTTAGTGATCACTGAATAGGGCGAGCAGTGCTTACATTGGTTCTTATTGCTATATGCCACTGGTGATTAAATGTTGGTTTGTGTGAATTAAAAGAAACCATTTATTACACTGTACAGTAGGGCTAATGACTAGTGGACTAGTTGATATGCTTACTGTATTATCTTATAGGGTGAGAAGAGGCTGTTCCAGCCAATTATAATCATCTGTAGAATTATGGCATACATTGTTCATTTGCCCAGAGACAAGAGAAAATGGTATCTCCAGTTGGTCAGCATAGCCAATGCCCTGGCATGGTATATCATCTCAGGTGTCACAAGGTGTGAAAGGGTGTTAGCCCCTTTGGCATCAGATCTTGCAGGATGGCTGCAGGTATGTCATCTCAGGCAATGTAGATGTTTGGTCATGCAAGGCAGCATTAAGCATGTCATCTCAGGTTGTGCAGTGTCTAGTGTCAGGCTTTTTGGTGTTAGATTAAACAAGGTAGCAGTAGGCTTGTCATCTTTTCTCAGGTCTTGTGATGTGACAGGTGTTGTCCCCTTGATAATTTTATATTTGAAAAGCCATCATATCATGATAATTATATATGTAAGAGAAGAAAAGGGGGACTATTTAATAGTTTGTCCCTCAATTTAAAAAGTGGTAGGAACATGTGTGGTACTGTACTCATATTCTGCATCCCCTGCCAGTCAGCACCTATGGCTACACATCTTCTACTCAAGCCATTTAAATAGAGAAATTTATGCTCTTTCTCCATTTTCATCTGATCTTATATTTCGGTGACTAATTGGGGCATTATATGATATATTTATATGTCATTGATAATTCCATTGAAATTAAAGTATTTAAATGTACAGAAATGTATTAGTTTTCTTATTTTGAACATAAGAAAGTTGTTATGGAAAACTTTTAGTTTATAAATCATTGACTGTCTTTTATGGACTCCTTCTCTGTGCAGATATAGGCAGAACTATAACTTCATGGTGTTTACATCTCATTTTTCCTTGATGTTATGATACATATTTACCTACCTATCGTACTGTACTGTACTGTCTACAGGAGGTACGTTACTGACTGGTGAATCTCTCATATCTTTATACTGTACACATTAATGTATAAATCTCCACTTGTTGTCCAGAGTGTTTAGAAATTCTGACAAACCTTTTTGAGCGTGTTTGTTGGAATACTGATGTTGTGTGTAGAGGTGCAGTCTTTAGTAATCAACGGGTACTGTTTGAAAATTCTGTATGGAGCTCTGTGTTTTGAATGTATGAAAACAGAAAAGTTAATACAGTTGTACCCCACTTAACGCGGTCAATAAAACCCAGAGGGTACCGTGTTAAGTGAAAACTGCGTTAAGTGAACAACAGAACATATGGGATTAATTCCAATAGAAACTGGCCCGACCCCCAAACTCCACTTTTTCCGACACAATACCTATGTTCTAGTAAAAATAACATCTTAATTTTATGATGGTACATGCACACAATTTATACTTAAGAGAAATAGAGAAATACAGTCGCCAAGTTAATGTCCATTCAAATAATGGACTGGACTCCCTCCCCCTCTTCTCACAGTACACTCCCTGGCTCTTCCCTGTGAGAAATTTTTGGGGGGAAACCAGGTATAGTAATAAATAATTCCTCAAACTAAAGTTAGGATAATATAATTGACATTGCTGGATTCCTTGTAAGACCAGGAATATTTTGAATATAAATGTCATATTTTGCACAAAAGATAACATATTTACTCAGAATAAACTTTACATCTAAAATTTGTATGTCTAATGCAAAATCTATGATGTTTATATTCAAAATGATCACCAAATTCTAAGAATTCCAGCAATGTAAATTATATTCTGGCCGGGTAATTTGTATGAATTTTATGAGCTAAAACAAATATCTTCAGTTAATAAAAAAAAAATATTCTTCACGACACTATCTGTCAATCAAAGTACCCCACCTTGCCTCCCCCCCTCTTCCAACCGCGCGGTCAGTCCCAACCCTCCCCCCCACCCCCCACCAATCCTCCCTTCAAGAGTTTTTAACATTTAGTATTAAATAATACCTCAGATTAAAGTTAGGATAATATAATTGACATTGCTGGATTCCTTGTAAGACCAGGAATATTTTGAATATAAATGTCATATATTTTGCACAAAAGATAACATATTTACTCAAGAGAAACATTTTATCTAAAATTTGTATGTCTAATGCAAAATCTATGATGTTTATATTCAAAATGATCATCAAATTATAAGAATTCCAGCAATGTAAATTATATTCTGGCCGGGTAATTTGTATGAATTTTATGAGCTAAAACAAATATCTTCAGTTAATAAAAAAAAAAAATATTCTTCACTGTAACAGATGGTCAGTGGTCGGGCCCTCCCTCCCCCCCACCCCCCACCAACCGTCCCACCAGATGTGTGGGAAAACCAGAATATTTACCTTTTTATTAATAAATAATACCTCAAACTAAAGTTAGGATAATATAATTGACATTGCTGGATTCCTTGTAAGACCAGGAGTATTTTGAATACAAATGTCATATATTTTGCACAAAAAATAACATATTTACTCAGAATAAACTTTATATCTAAAATTTGTATGTCTAATGCAAAATCTATGATGTTTATATTCAAAATGATCATCATATTGTAAGAATTCCAGCAATGTAAATTATATTCTGGCTGGGTAATTTGTATGAATTTTATGAGCTACAACAGGCAGTCAGGCAGGGTGGGGGGTGGGGCGAATCTAAAAATAGCTCTCGAGCCGGACACTCACCGCGTATATGTGGAAAAAATCCGTGTTAAGTGAAAGTTCAGCTCTGGCGAGGCACCGCGTATATGGTAAAACGCGCTAAGTGAAACCGCGTTAGGCGGGGTAATACTGTACTGAAAAACTGTTTGAATAGATAGACAAACATACAGTAATTAACTGATTCATTAAATATAAGTACAGTATCTGTAGACCTTTTTGTTGAGAACTTGGGAGGTAGTGAATTTAGAAGTAGATCAGTAATATATACTTTACAGGATTAGATTTGTAAGGATGTTATAAGAAGCTATCAAGATGCAGTCAGTAATGACAATCATGTGATAAGTTATGGTTGTGATAGTACAGAAGGTGGTGCTGAGAATCTCAGTGGTGTTGGTTTAAGTGCTAGCATTATTTTTAGGACAAAATTTAGAGCTTACAGTTTCCTACTAAATTGAAGTGGTAGATACTTATACTTTGTCATACCAATGAACACAAAAACATTTCTTATAATTGTTTCGTGTAATTTAACCTGCAAATTACTTTCTCTAGTTCTTACTGTGGTGATGGCAATTGAATGCTATAGTATATCCTCAGTTATAGCCTTACTTTTGGGAGTGTTACTATTTGTGGCCAGTAGGTCGTTTTGAGAGAGCTATTAGACATGTCACTACCAAAAACCTCATTAGTAGTCCACGTTTCCTCATAAGGTGTGCAGAGATTGACATCAGGGTATGTTATCCTAAGTGACAGTGTTGTGTTAAACCCAATGGAACCATTACAGCATACACTCCCACTCAGATCTGTACAGATCCTGGGGTTGTCAGAAGGACCAGAGGGAAGTTACATCAGTAATTAATCCTGAGTTCCCTGTTGGTAGCCACTCTACTAAGGCTTTCCTCTGGATATACCATACCTAGTAAGAACACTTTATTTTTGCTTATACTTATTAATTGTTATTATAAAGTTTTGGCTTTTGCTCTACACTTTAAAAGATGAGTTTGTTAATGTTCAGGAGCCAGGCATCCTGGATTTCTTTCATTATTAATCATTTTTCAAGTTTTAATTATGGATGCAGCGGATAGTAAGTTTTTTGGATATCTATCAAACCAGTCAAGCCAGATACTGGATATCCAGCAAAGCAGTCAGACTGGATACTAGGAAACCACTCAGGCTGGATACTGGATATCCAGCTGGATAGCAAAAGTTCCATGGATACTGGATAGTTGCTGGATATCTGGTGCATCCCAAGTTTTAATGGACAATTTTCTTTGCACATAACTCTAGTTGACCATTAGTGGTATAAAAGCCAAGTGGGACGGGCAGGGTTTTTTTTATTAATGGGGTCTTTTGGGAATTCTTGCACAACTGCTGCCATATTAATAAGGTATACAGTACTGTATTATAGTAAAAAACTGTTCAATCTTTATCAGAATAACTCAGCTAATGAAAAAATAAATAATCTTGTACATAAACTCTGCTGTCTGTGGACAATGTTGTGTACAGGACTCCCCTTGTTTTGGAAAAAAAAAAAGTAGAAACTTGATATGGAACTTTGCTATTGTATTTACTCGGCTCCAATAATAATTCAAATGGTTTCAGGGAATTACTCTCTGTATTCACTTTATTACCAACTAGTGACCCATGTCACACATTGAAGCAAGTTTAAAGGGGAGCATCCTACTGAAGCACAAAATTCGTTAATAATTGATCAATCAATATCATTTTCCTTCCAGCAGTTAAGGACACCAGATTCATGTTGTTATACCCCTGAATTGGTTCTGCCTAATCCCCAATACCTGATTTTTCCCTGATATTCTTATAAATTTTCAAATCGTACATCTCCGTAACTTCTCACTACATTACGTTGAAATTCACGTGGAATATAAGTAATTTACTCCTCTTGAATGTGGCATATAGATATTTCTTGATATCACTTTTGTTTTAGGTGCATGAATTTTTTCCTCAGTTACCATTTTTTCCTCCAAATATTCATGAAGATAAATCATCAAATAATAAACCAAGCCAAATAAAAAAAAATCGATATGTTCAGCTATGCACAGTATGTTATTCTACTACCTGTATTTTTATTTTTTATTTTTTACTAGAATCGGCCATAAATGGCTGAGCCTTAGGGATTTGAAGGTTAGAAAACTCTTTTTGAGATATGGGCCCAAGAAGGGTGGCACGAGAGGAAACACAGTCAAACCTGACTCTCGCTTCTTTGATGGGTAACTGCAGCCTCAGACTCTGGTCCTGCTGCTAGCTAGCTGAGAAAGGTGCAAAAATATTATTATAAATACTTTTCTACAGCTTGTGCTACATAAACAAAAGGGCCCTCTTATTGAAGGGAGGTAGAACAATCATGCAAAACTACATAAATATTACAAATTATGCAATCAAAATATGTCAGCAGATAGCCATAGGCAACAGCTTTCCCCAGGACTTTTTCTGAATATTTTAATAATTTTCCGATTTTCATCGTATTTTCAGTCGGAAGCTTTCCTTAATACTGTACTTGGCTCAACTGTACCACTTAACACCTGCTCCAGGGTAAAATAGAACAATTTTGTTGGCTGGAGACAATGTAAGATCCTCTTACAATAGGCTGGTTCTTTGTTTCCCTGAGAGTCATGTCTTTTATTACAGGTTCTGGTACTTCACTTGTGCATACTGTATGTACTGTATATGGGTTGTCCTTGATGCATAACATGTTGCCTCATACCTGTGATCCTCTTTTAGATTGTTCTGGGATATTTTGCCTTTTTTCTTCTTTACGAGTGTTAATGCCAGAGTGAAGAGGCACTGCCTCTAATTGTGCTTTTGTTATATAAACTGTAATCCTTCTCATTAACTTAAGTCAGTACTGTACATAATTCAATTTCAAGTGCTACTTCTCTCCACCGCTTCTCTTTTTACACTTAGTTTCTGGTACATCAGTCACTGTTATGACCTATGTTATGACCAAGTCTTTGAGAAACAACTCCAATCCCACCAGCCTCCTTGGGATGTATTTGGTGGTGCTGCTGTCCAGTTTTGTGACTGGGTCAAGTCAGCGAGATGTGTAGAAGCAGCTGCATATCTCACAATTGGATCAAAGACTTAGCCTGTAGTGGTAACCCTAGCTTCTAATTTCAAATTTTTATGGTAATGGTTACTTCCAAACAGGGTCACTAATCTTTGGATTAGGACTCAGCTGTCATAGCTCGAGATTTCCTGGTCCAAACCTTAAACTTATGGTGGCACTTTATATGCAAGTCATTCCTCATGGACTTGGCCATAAAATCAATTTCCTGGGTCAAATTATCATTTATAAAGGCTGAGCTTCCTTATTTAAGATGCATTATGTATGCTTTATGGGTCACCACCTCCTCCTCAGCTGGTTTAAGTGTTGCAAGTCCCCCACAAGGCTATAAATACTAAATGGAAGAATAAAGTATGGGATGCCTTTTTATGACTCGGGATGAGTGAGAGATCTAAACTCCCGGCCTCTTCTATTGAGCAAACTCCTAAATGACCAGGAAAATGGGGATGGTTTAAGAGGAAACAAGCTATAGAGTTGTTCTCCAAATGATCGCTGAGACATCCTCTGGATATGTGCAAATTTGTATAAATTTGACTAGTTGGTTTGGGTGTAATGCATTCATTGCTTGGCAGCAGTACATTGTCCATTTGGTTAATGTCACTTGCCGACAAGCATAGCTCACCTTACAGGGGGTCCCAGAGTTACGAAAATTCCTTACGAACACCCGCCTATACGAATGAGGTCCCATAAGGTCAATTATTTTTAAGAATCTGACAAAGGTACAGTGGTCCCTCGGTTAACGAACACAATTCGTTCCATGTTGTTCGTTAACCGAAAATTTCGTTAACCGAAAATTTCATTAACCGAAACCATTGTTTCAATGGGATTTTGGGTAATTGGTTCCAGCTCACCGAAAATTACATACAAAGTAAAAAAAAGGGCAGTAAAGTACACTTACTTTGAGGTGTGCATGTAGAAGGCTCCTGGTTGATGATGATGTTGATGGGAAATAGAAGTGGGGGTGGAGGAGAAGGGAGAAAAGTAGGAAGTGGGGGTGGAAGAGAAATCACCCCATGCTTCATGCCGTCATTTCACCCATAAAATTTTAAGTTCGCTTGGGAATTAGCCCACCCGGGCACAGGTCAAACGACCCACAATGGAGCCTGGGGGGCGAAAAAAAAAGAACGGAAAGAAATTGAAAATATAGAAAAAAAGGTTATACTGTATTAATTTACACCACGAAGATGCCGGAAAACCAGCTTTTTAAAGTGAGACAGATTGTAAGATCATGGAAACACAGAAGAAGGCAGAGCATTCCACAGTTTGGCTGTGTGAGGAAAGAAGGAGGTACTATAACGGGTTATTCTCGTGTGACCGACATCCACAGAGAAATGGTGGGCACCGCGGGTAAGACGTGTGTTACGAACCCATGGCCTTGCCAGCGGTACACAGGATGCCAAATCCACTGAACATTGCCCGTTAAAGTACCTGTAAAAGAGAGAGAGTTAAGCAACATTGTGGCGAAGAGAAAGGGGAGAGAGATTGTCGACTAAAAGAGGAGAGTTAATAAGACGAAATGCCTTTGGTTCCACCCTATCTAATAGTTGGACAGAAGAAGAGCCACCCCAGATATGAGAGCAGTACTCCAAGTTAGGACGAATGAATCCCTTATATACTTGGAGCAACTGCTCAGGAGTGAAGAAGCTGCGGCATCTGTACAGCATTCCCAACTTTCGGGAGGCAGCTTTAGTTATACTAAGGATGTGTGATTTCCAGGACATATTGGAGGAAATGGTGAGGCCTAACATATTTATTTCAGAATTTGGGAGGATGATAGCGTCCTGAAATGTAATTGGTGGGAGATCGTTTACTTTACAAAGTGTAATTGGTAAATATTGAGTTTTGTTACTATTGAACTTAACCAAGTTTGTACCTCCCATTCAGAGATGCTGCACAGATCTGCATTGATAGAAGTAATGATATCAGTTCTAGAAACAGATCTAGTTTGAGAGTTAGGAGGAAGGGGAAAATGTGAGGAAGAGTGAAGAGTAGAATCATCGGCGTAAGAATGGATAGAATTAGTTGTAGTGTGAAGTAAATCATTGATAAAAAGAAGAGAGTTGGTGAAAGAACAGAACCCTGTGGAACACCACTATTGGTAGAGAAAGAGCGAGAAATCGATCCCTCGACAACAACTGCCATGGATCGATTCTCAAGGAAGCTAGAGATGAGAGAACAAAGTGGGGGAGAGAAATCAAAAGAGGGAAGTTTAGATAGCAAAGACTTGTGCCATACCCTGTCAAATGCTTTGGAGATGTCGAGGGCCACGACAAAAGTTTCCCCATAATCCCTAAGAGAGGATGACCAAAGATGGTGTAATAGGAGAGCAGATCACCAGTAGATCTTGCCTGGCGAAAGCCATACTGGTGATCCGACAAAAGAGAAAGGCGTTCAAGGTGACGGAGAAAATGGGAGTTCAAGATAGTTTCGAAAATCTTAGAGAGGGATGAAGTTAGGGCAATGGGGCGATAGTTAGAGGGATTAGAATGGTCACCCTTCTTCGGGATGGGCTGAACCAAGGCATGCTTCCAAGAAGAAGGAAAAGTTTTGGTTTTGAGGCAAAGGCAAAAGAGGCGAGCAAGCACAGGGGCCAGGGCTTCAGCACACTCCCTCAGAACACGAGGGGGTATTCCGTCCGGTCCAGGCGCCTTGCTCACATCCAACCTGGATAACACACCGGCAACCCTGCGAGTGGAGATTATAGGAAAGTGCATAGGTTCAGTAGGAGGTGCAGGGGTAGGAGGGGTAGAGTTGGAATCGTCTAAGGTGGAATTAGAGGAGAATAAGGTGCCAAAGAGGTTGGCTTTCTCAGGGGGAGAGTTGGCTATAGAGTTATTGGGACGGAAGAGGGGAGGAAAAGAAGGCGTGCAGAAGTTGTTACAGATGTTTTTAGCTAAGGACCAGAAGGATTTACTAGAGGAAGAATTAGTCAGGACAGCAGTCTTTCTTTTAATAAAATTCCGCTTGGCCCTACGAAGAATAGCCTTACAACGATTCCTAGAAGTAATGAAAGAGGTGTGGGTAATAGGAGGAGATAGTTTCATAGCTCGATATGCCCTATCTCTCACCCTGCAAGCAAGAGAGCAGGAGCGATCAAACCATGATTGTAATGTGAAAGTTTTGGTAGAAGATGGGATAAATGCACTCATACCGCCCTGTATAACCCCAGCAATGCTGTCAGCACATACTGAGGCATCCCGAGTGGAAAAGCAACATTCATCCCAAGGAAAGTCGGTGAAGAATTCTCGCAAGGATTGCCAGCTTGCCCTCCGATAGTGCCATAGTTGACGTTTAGAGGGGGGATGGGGGAGGTGGTCATGCCCAGTTTGATTTAATAGAAATAAGGTTGTGATCAGAAGACCCTAAGGGGGGCAAAAATTGAGTATGAATAGAAGGTTGTGATCAGAAGACCCTAAGGGGGGCAAAAATTGAGTATGAATAGTGAGAGGGGTTAGCGGTAAAACAAAGATCAAGAATGTTAGCAAGTTGATCGTGTCGATCAGGAACGCGTGTAGGGTGTTTGATTATTTGTTCCAAATCATTAAGTAAGGAAAAAGAGAGTGCCTCAGCTCCACCTGGGTCATCCCTTGCAGAGCCAAGCCACTCTCTGTGATGTACATTGAAATCCCCTAGGTAGAGGATCTCGGTGTAGGGGTGTGTGGAAAGCAACGACTCATGGCAAGAAGTGAGATAGTCAAAGAGTTCGAAATAGTTGGTAGAATTGGGAGAACAGTATAGGAAACAAAGAAAAATAGTCACGGTAGGTAGAGATATTTTGAGCCAGATGACATAAAGGGGAGATTCAAGATCCGTGAGTTGGGCTATAGGTGTGCGTGTATTGCAGTAGGCGCATACACCTCCCTTAGAACGGAAGTAGGTATAAAGGTTGTAGTTAGAGACTTGAAAAGGTTTGGGTGAAGCTGCTTTGGTCAGTTGAAGTTCGGAGAGTAGTAAGAGATCGGGGGAAGAGGTTAATAGATGGTTGGAAAAATGAAGTGTGAAAAAAGCCGATCCTCAGCAACCGTAGTGGCGTCAGTTGAGGCCCCAGTAGCTTGATGATGATCAGGTCGGCCCTGGGGTCCACAACCTTCCCGACCAGTGAGACCCATCCGAGAAGGCCCGCTTCAGTATTAATATTAACTGACATAGGAGAATAAAATAGAATGAATAAAACAGATCAAGAAGGAGTACGGTTTTAGTTGTGGTGTTGTCAATAGTAAGAGAGACAGTTGAGACCCTGCAATTGTGTGTAAATGAGGCAGAAAGTTAGATCAGCAACCTGGGACTTGGTCACAATTTTCGTGATGCCATATAGCAGCAGGGTCTACCATTAGACAACACATTATGCTTCCAATATCTTCGCAGGCGGTAGTACCTCCCTGTTTGGTAGCTGCCTAATTCAAGATTATTTTCTTTAAATCAACACTGCACTGCATTATATATTGTCAATATGGAAAATAAATTTCAGAATGACCAATACTTGCAATTGTACTGTAAAAGCGTAAAAAATATTTTATGTTCAAGAGAGTCTCAAGCAAGATGTTACCTCTACTGACCAGAGATACAAACTGATGCCTGTTTGGTGTATTGAGTGGCTGTTAAATAATTGTTAAAATGACTAAAAATTTTAATTTAAAACTTGGAAAATTATTGAATAGTACAACCTTCTTGATACTTACTCAAATGGGAACGAATTTAAACCCTAGAACCGATTTCTGTATTGGCAGACTAATATTCCAGCTGGTGAGCAAGCGAAAACATGTTGAGAAGAATTCGTAAGGAATTCGTTAACCGAATTTTTTTCGTTAACCGAATTGAATATTCTTTTGGAAGGTAATTCGTTAACCAAAATTTTGTTAACCGAGGGACCACTGTACAATTGTACATAGTATTAACGTACGAGAACTAGTTTGCGTGGCGTAGCGGCGAGGCGGAGCAACGGGTGGGGAGTAATATGTCACCCAGCCACGCGCCTTGAGGGAGTGTCGGTATACCTTACCTTCACCTCAGTAACGTGTGTGATCAAGTGCAAACTGCTGTTTTTTGTTCATTAAATCTATTTTTTGGCCCTCGTCATGGCTCCCAAATGCAAACCTGATGCAAGTGATAGTAGTGCATCCAAGAAGAGGAAAACAATTACAGTACAATGGAAGTGAAAGTTGATGTAATTAAACATTCTGAAAAAGGTGAAACACCCTCAGTCACTGGCTTCAGTCGGTCAACGATCGGAACAATTTTGAATGACAAACACAAAATACTTGAACATGTAAAGGAATCTACACCAATGCACTAAACTGTGATAATAAAACAAAAAATGTGGATTGTTAATTGAAATGGAACGATTGTTAGTGACATGGGTGAAAGATCAGCCAGCCCAGGGTTTCAATGTAAGTTTTAAACTTTATTTTTTTACTTTCCTCTTCTGTATTTTATCTTTCAATTTCTTCTCTGAACTTAAGTTAAGTGATTTGAGATGTATAAAAGGTCTTAGGCTATGATATAGTGCACATAGGTTAAGTGATCCAACTTACGTACATTTCCAACTTAAGAATGTCCTTGGGAATGGAGGTCATTTGTAACCTTGGAACCCCCTGTATAAGCAATGACAGGCACTTTTTATTAGGTAGTAGGCAGTGGTATGTTTCACAGGTCTCTCACTCATCTCCTCAACCATCAAACTCACTTGAGTCTTAGCTGTTGTTGTACTAGCGTAATTATTACTAACCATTTTACGCACTTAAAGACCTTAGCTGTTAACTTGAATCATTGTAATAACATTATATGGTCAACTTCCAAAGCCATCAAAAGGTATATTATATTTCAATATTTCCATCTTTGACTGTGTATAAATATTTGCTTCATCTGTGTGAAATGTTTTGAAATGCTGTACTATGAAGATTATTAATCTTTTAAACTATAGTTACTGTGTTTGTAAATAGATAAAATACATTATTATGATGGAATATTAGCCAAAAAAAATAAAGAAAGATTAAACTGTAATCAATTTGAGTGAAGTTTAGTGAAGACTATGTTGGTTCCCGCTGCACCAGTTTAACATCTTGCTTAGTACAGTACGTATAATCAAGTAGAATACAGTACAACACACTAATATTTTGTAAAGAGTTGCACATGTCTTTGAAAAGTACAGTACAGGTTGTACCTCTCTAGTCCGGCATTCTGTGGTCCGGAACGATTTTAGTTTGTGCAATAGGTAGATAGGCAGTTGTTTTTTTTTTTTTTTTTTTTACTTACCTGAATTATTATTATTATTACAGGAGTATTAAATTTTTGCCCCTCAGGTCCCAATGTGGGTCAGTGACCTATGCCCGGGTGGGCTGATCCCCTTAAAAAAAAAGAAAAAGCCGCGGGAAATTAAGGTTTGTTTACATCCGGCAGTTCGGCTGCTCTCTCTCTCTCTCTCTCTCTGCTTGTCTATACAGAGTACAACATTTAACCCTTCAATATATATATGAGCAGTAAATAAGTGTTGCTTTTATATTCTTATGTAGAGTAATGACGATATATTTTCACATGTGCGCACTTACATACGAGCAGTCTCACTTTTTTTTTACCATTAATGGTTAGCTACTTATATTGTTCCATTTATTAACATTAAATAACATTACAGGTACTTCAAGCAACCATATTTATTTTTTACATTAATTTTACTACAGGTAAACTCAAGGTCTTATTTTCTTCAGTTTTATATGTAGAACCAATCAATCACTGGTTTCGTAAGCTTTAACATAAACAATGCCGGCAGCCGTCTCGTCTCCTCTAATATTCCACGTATTATTAATAAATTGTATTGTTAATTTTGCACACACGTACATTGATTCAATAAAAACAAATTCAGAAACATTAATTAAAATATATATGAACAGTAAATAAGTGTTGCTTTCATATTTTTATGTAAAGTAATGACGATATGTTTTCACGTGTGCGCATGCGCACTTACATATGCGATCTCTCTTTTTCTGTACCATTATCGTTAGCTACTTCTATTGTTCCATTTATTAACATTAAATAACATTACTTAAAACAACCATATTAATTTTACTACAGCTACAACCAAGGTCTTATTTTCTTCAGTTTTATCTGTAGAAACAGTCAGTCGCTGGTTTTGTAATCAACGAAAACAATGTGTCATTTCCTTGTGTGTTTTAATATTCTACGTATTATTAATGAATTCTATTGCTCATTTTCACACATAAACATTAATTCAATAAAAAAGACATTTAGTAATAAATAACAATGAATCTTTTGTACATAAGAGAAATGACGCTGTTTACACGATTATGCACGTTGTCTGCACGTTGGCGGGCCGTTCAAACCCGTCGAAATTCAAGTTTCCGCCGTCAAAATTTTTATTTATTTATTTTTTTGTGTGTTCCAATAAAATACGTTAAGAATTAAAAACTCGCGAAAATTGAGAAGCTACTATACGACATTTAACCCTTCAATATGTCTTCAAAGAGACCATGATGCAGAGAAAGTGGTGCTAGTGCTTCCAGGCATAAGCACAAGTCACTATCTATCCAGGAAAAGGGTGAATTTCCATGGTCTGGCACCGGTCAGGTCCCGAGGTTGCCGGACTAGAGAGGTACAACCTGTATATACTGGACCTGTGTGCAGTATTCTAAGGAGGGATATTAATGTGAATCTCCATTTCTCACATGTAAGCTGCATTGTACACCTTTTTCAGTCCAATACAGTACAGTATACATTAACATCATTTACATGTCATTCTAAGAACTTCTTTGCCATACACTTGTGTCTCTCATCTTTTTAACATTATTGCAAAGTTAATTTATCAGAACTTTCACATTAAACCTGCCCATCCTTTCCTGGTGTAGTTCCAGTATAGGGACACTTACACCTTTACCACTCAAGTTGTTTTCGATGAAAGTTTTCTCAATATTTTTTTTTCCGTACTTCATATCTGCCCAACTGCACTTTATTTCTTCTTTTCTCACAATTCACTGCTATGTCACCGGGAGGGTTTTTAAGAACTGCAATTAAATGCCAGGTAGCGACATGTCCTCCTAATATTACTTATGAAGTAATTATTTGATGTTTTAATTGCCTGTATGTTGGCCTGGTGAGTTATTACAAGGCATTTACATATGTAGGTGTAAACCTAGATGTCGCATTCTGTACTTAATCACAAAAACTGTTTTTTAGAAAAAAAAAGGCTTTTTCACAGCCTCATCACAATCTAGTATAGTATTTGACCTTACAAGTCTTAACCTTTAACCTTTATCTGTAAAAATAATTCTAGTTGACCCAACAGAAAAAGTAACACAAGGCAGTGGAGTTACCATAGAACACATGCAACATAAAATACAGTTTTAGTTTACCTATGCAGTAATATTTAATAAGGTGCTTGCATAATGAAATATAGTGAAATCTTATGAAATCTTATAGTATATACTGTATTGCAGGTAACATGTAATACAAGATATACAACATAACCTACATACAAACATATACAGCACAAACTTTACACAGTATCACTTGCATACTTACTAATAAGGTATAAGAAGCCTCACTTGCTTCATCACTCTCTTAGTTTAGGGTGACTGTGTTGAGGGAAGGGTGCAACTAGTGGAAGGAGTTGTCATGGAGTGTGAGTGGCTGCATAAACCTCCTTGTAGCACAGAGGGGCAACATTGACGATGTGAATGGAACTGGTGTTCCTTCAAAGATCTGGATCTTGTTCAGTTACAAATTTGATGCCTTGCTCAAAGATGTTGATAAATTTCCTGGGATTCGAAAGCTTGCTGGTGTCTTAATTGTATTGGATCCTTATTGCTTAATTCTTTGCCATGAGATTCATCTCATTCAAACAAGTTCTCCACGTCATCCTCATCCCCTTCATTGACAAGTTGACAACTTAGTTTCTAATGGGAACACTGAAACTATGGACACAATTGGGTCATATTCTTCACCACACACCACTCATGCACCTTCTATTATCAATGAATATTTGATGTTTTCTTAGACATATTTTATATTAAATGACTGGCCAAATTTTTTATTGTGGGCTTTTTTCCATTTATTTTACTTATGATCTGTCTTATTGTACACCTCAGGTGATTCAGTTTGACTGTAGCAATAACCCCTGGTCCATTGGTTGTAGAAATGAGGTTATATTTGGCAGCAAAAATACAACCTGCCCATTCTCTCACTTGTCACCTATTTGCTCAGAATGGGTTGGGGTATTGTCTACAAGAAGGAAAGCTTTATTACTGAGATTATTCTTCTTTGTGTATTTTTCTGTGAAAATAGATACAGTACTGTACTGTATTTAATAGATTATGTAATGCACAGTCACCCAAGCCTTAGAATTTAACTTCCATATGAAAGGAAGCTGTACTGTAGTTTGAAGTAACCCTTCACTGCTTGTGGGTTTTCTAAATGGTAAATTAAAAGTGTCTGACTAACAGTGGGTGTTGATACTTGACCGAAAATACCATGATGTTGGTGGTGGTACGGCAGTAATGAGCATTATATCTCACCACTCTCATCATTGTCATGGGTTCAAGTTCTGGTTGACCTGGACACATGTGGGAAGGATGCTATCCAGTGACTTTACCAAACATCATAGAGCTCCTCCTGTATTAACACTTGACAAGTAAAGTTCATAGTAATATAACTAAGAAAGGATCAACTGCCCAAACAGCTAATAAGCTGACAAGTGATGAAATGATAAAAATAATAATAAAAAATCACCAATCAGTGGGGAAGAGAGACATCAGCAGTGATTTAACAAATTATATTCAGCTACAACAACATGTATTCTAATACATTGGTTGATGCAATGTGATGATTTAGTGACTTTATTGAGCAATCAACGGGAGACTGAAACACCAGCAGCTATTTAACAATTTATAGCCAGGTTCTGCCTTCTTGTTTATGTTTACCAAAGATTAACTGAACAACCATTCACTACAGTACTGTACACCCTCTAGCTAACTACATGCTACATGGCATGCCATATTTCCCAACTGAACACAATGCAGATGTACACTATAGTACAGTACTGTACTCTGTTTAACCCTTTACTTTTTACTTTTACTTTTATCCTCTTCTCCCTTAATCGGGGCGATCGGTCACGTCTCTGTTATGCACTGTTGGCAAGTACTGGGCATGCACCGGCTCCTGAATGTACCTGAACCCACACCAGTGTTGGTCAAGTCTTGTCTTGAAAGAGCTCACACTCGGTGCCGTCACAACACTCTCTGGCAGATTGTTCCAAGAGTTTGCAACTCTCACTCCGAAAAAGTTTGCCCTTACTGTTTTCTGGACTTGTGGCTTCTTCAACCTTGAGCTGTGACCCCTTGTGGGGTGGGTGTCCACCAGCTCCTGTGCACACTCAACTGAATAGGGCCCTCTGAGATGTTTATACACCTCAATTAGGTCACCCCTTGCCTGACTGTAGTATAAGCTAGGCAGCTGCAGGCATTCTAATCCCTCTGGATGAGGTGCTAGAGTGCAGGCACCAGTCTGGTGGCCCTACTTTGGACATTTTCAATCAACTGACAGTCCCTAGCATGTCTTGGGGACCAGACAGTACTTCAGGCAGGGAAGTACCTCACTCTTGAAGATCGTTATGAGGGATGGACCATCTAGATACTGTATCTGAATGACCTACTTACAAGACCTACTAGTTTAGTTGCTTGATTCACCCTTTTCTCACAGTGGCCTGAGAACTTCAGTTCACTCTCAGCCTACATATCCAGGTCCTTTTTGCATTTGGTCTCTATTAATGCACTAACTAGCAGTCTTCTTTGTGTGTATTTACAGCTGATTCACCAGGCAAGAAGATGATGGTAGCAGTGCGTGTGATGGAGGGTGCGGGAGGGGGTTTTGAGGATTGCAATTAAATGCCAGGTAGCGACGTGTCCTCCTAATATTACTTATTAAGTAATTATTAGATGTTTTAATTGCCTGTATGTTGGCCTGGCGAGTTATTTGCTAGGCATTAACTTACCTAGGTATAAAGCTAGGCGTCGCATTCTGGATTGAACAAAAAGGTGGATATTCTGTGAAAACTGGTCGAAGGATAATCTGTGAGGAACTGAAATCTCCACAGTACTGATTTAACAGTGGAATTGCTTTATATGTTTAAATGCACAAAACCACCAGTCAGCCAGCATTATCAACTCAGCTGACGCTCCATTCACCATTTCCTCGAGCATTACCGTAAATATCCACTTCCTCAAACTTTTCATATTTCCAAATGACACAATTTCGTGTGTACCTCTAAATCTTTATTGTACAGTACATATGATAATTAGTACTACTGTACTATATGAAATTTAGGAATACAGAAAGATTTTGTTTTTGTTCAGTCCAGAATGTGACGTCTAGCTTTATACCTAGGTATGTTAATGCCTAGCAATAACTTGCCAGGCCAACATACAGGCAATTAAAACATCTAATAATTACTTAATAAGTAATATTAGGAGGACTCGTCGCTACCTGGCATTTAATTGCAATCCTCAAAACCCCCTCCCGCACCCTCCATCACTCGCACTGCTACCATCATCTTCTTGCCTGGCGAATCAGCTGTAAATACACACAAAGAAGACTCTGCTTCTGCTAATTTGTGTTGTATTAGCTGAAATACTAAGTGCCACAAGGATCATATTGTCCTCATCAATTAGGCTCTGCCCGTATTTGATTCTGGAGATGAGAATGACCCTCCTACGCATAGTGATAATGATACACAGTACAGTAAGTGTAGAAGATGATGTTACCCTTGATTTAACCAGTGATTATAGTGAATTTTAGGAGGATTTGATTGATGAGAATGAGAAATATTCTGGCAGTGTTGGGTAGCTTCCACAAGCCATGTGTCCACCCATGAGGCTCCCACATAGGATTGGAGTGATTCTTTGTTAACTACCCCTGACCCCTTGTCCAGTGGATAATGACCTCTCTTTTGATATTTATGCAAGAGGGCATCTTCTAAAGTAAGCCAGTAGGAAACACCTTTGTTGCTGCCATGGTCTTGGATGTTGTGGAAGTTGTCATGCCACTTGAATCTCTCAAGCTAACCTCAGTAAGCCTTGTTGCCTCTGCACTTGAACACTTTCCTTCAACCTCTTCTTTCATATGTAAATCACTTCACAAACTATGGACTTTCTCTTGTATCACAGCAAGAGATAAAAGGAATGTTCAGTTGATTCATATCTTCCAGCTTACACGCTTAATAATCGTTCCATATTCTGCTTAACATTGTTCCTCCCTCGAGTTAGTGGGGGTTACACTTGAGCTGGTCACAGTCCTGGCTACCTTCTCACAGCTTTTCACCATTAAAAACTTGGTAGATGCTGTTAGTCCATGTTTACATCTTATCTCTGTTGTTCCTTCATGCCATGGTTTTGGGTGAGTCGGTGGTATAAGAGTGGATTATGTTATATAAAGATAATATTTCTTATTTCTTACCGTAGAGTTCGATACCTTCACACTGATTACTTACAGGAGATTATGGCGTATCTACATAGAAGTTCACTCCACCACTCGACATTCCATGATTTATTACTTGATAAATGATGATTTAATGAATTCATTTAATTTTCAACATCCATCTAAGTTATTGGTTATACTTTGTCATAACCAATCAGTCATTACCTTTAGTAATAATAAGATAGGATCACAGATACGGGCAGATAATTGCACTTACATTTATTTGTCAAGCTTCCATACAATGATTTACAATTTGCATGGATATATGATTCACTCACGTTCACGCTGTAATAAAATTAATCTTCTAACACAGGGAATTTCCAACTTGGGGACACATGTGATTACTCTACTGTGGGTATGACTTAACAGAGCCTTAATTCTTCAAGTGATACATTTACTGCCAGCCTGGATTGGTTTTGTTACAACCAGGCTTCATCTCAAGAACTTCTTTCCACGGCCATAACAACAAAAAGTACTCTTGGGTTACCACACATAGTCTCGCGTCACTGACAGTCACTGTAGACGGTTGTCGCGGCAACGAGAACTGGTAAGCGTGACTTGAATTAACCATTTAGGTGTAATAGACCAGCCTGGATTGCTTTTGTCGCAACCAGGCTTCCACACGTGATATTTCCACGGGGATAACAAACCTAGGTTAACACACTTAGTCTCGTGTCGATCACGGTCACTGTAGACGGGTGTCGTGCACGAGAACTCTGTAGCGTGAATTAATTAACCATTTACTGTAGGTTTGATAGGCCAGCCTGGATTGCTCTTGTTACCACCAGGCATCCACACGTGATATTTCCACGGGGATAACAACCTAGGTTAACACACTTAGTCTCGTGTCGATCATGGTCCACAGGACGGAGTGGCGGTGGAGGACTCTGTGTGGTGTGGTGTCCCGCTCCCTTTCAGGAGGGAGAGGATGGGAACGACTTCTTAACTAACCCATGGCTCAGGGGATACTACTTAAAATGAGGTTTTTGGGTGTGAAGCGATGAACAGTACAACACTGTTTCACTGCCAACCCCCACCCTAAAGGTTGGCTAACATACACTAATTGAAAAATACATGTCCCAGTTATGCCTCGCCGGGCGTCTTATCTCCAGTAAAACAAACTTTGGCGTTGGTTGCGTGGGTAAGCCTAACGCAACCCATGACACTTCACTATGCTTATGTCATTTAAAGTCTAATTTTGTCTCTGAAATAATACTCTTTTTTTTTTGTGTGTGTATGTGTGACTTCATATAAGGTGTGCTTGGCAAAACACTGGTAGGTCTTTGTGTATTCAGTATGCATGATTTGAGGCAAGTTTTAAGGATCTTTAGTATAGTTGCATACATGCATTCTATAAACAACTGTGACTACATGTACAGTATATGAGGCTGAATACAATGGCCTCTGGTAGTAGACTGCCACCATTTTCTGTGTTGCACAGCAGAGATAGAGTGAAAATGTATCTGGTGATCAAGAAGGTTCTCTTTGATTGCTGCTCAGCTTGAAGTAATTCACACAAATGCATTTTGAATTTTTTTTAATATGATAGTATGAACTGTATGCATTATGAAAACATTAAATATTTTGGTCATGAAGACCATCGAAGCTACAATATGCAAATTTATAATATATGAGAACTGCCTGCAGTCAAAGGAAACATAAGGTGATCTGGTGGTACTGATTTATGTGAGAGCTAGATTTAAATACAGTACTGTATTAATAATCTCCATATTAGTATTATCTGAAATGGCACTTCAATTGAATAATACCTCATATTTCATTGTTTTTCTCTGTGATGCAAACATTTAAATGAATAGCTTAGTTTTGACTCTAAGTGATCTAATAAATAGCATAGAAATGCTTAATGTTAACTGGTATGGAAGTAAATGATGGTAAAGTCCAGTACAGTACGTACCTGTTAACTAGAGTTATTAATACAACGTAATGATTTGTTATTGTGTGTTAGTAATGACTCCTCGGTGTTTTCTGTTCAAATATTGTTTGGTCATTGCAGCTGTTGCTTCAGTAGTGATAGAGAGAAGAGTTTAATACACGACACAGGAGGTCCCCAACTTATGTTCCTGGACTCTGTTCATAAGTCGATACAGTACTGTATGTTTGTAACTCAGAACTATGTTAATTTCACAGTAAAATGCACTACAGTCAACCCTCACTTTACGCGGTTAATGTAACCCGGAGGGTCCCGCGTAAAGTGAGAAACGCGTAAAGTGAATAACATAACATCTGGGATTAATTGAAATGGAGTCCGGGCCGATCCCCAAACTCCACTTTTTGACGACACACAACTTTGTTGTTGTAAAAATATTATCTTAACTTTATGATGGTATGCACACACAATTAATAATTAAGAGAAATATCAATAATATTAGGTTTTTTAACACTTACATTAGTAGAAAAGATGGCTGAGCACACGGGGATGGGCGGTTGGTTCCGAGGCAGAGGGCAGATTATTGGCCCTCACCTATGTCACTTGTATCAATTGTATCACTATCCACCACAGAGGCTTGCAGGGCCTCTTTGTCAAACTCCCCAAAGTCCATATAAGTCCATATCCTCACCATAATTATCACTATCACTGACTTGGGCCGGCTGTGGTGGGTGGCGGGTGAAGAACTGGTAATGTTTTGATGACTGGGCGACCTTGTGCGCACCATGTTTGCGCCGCTTACACAACATGGCGGATGGCGGGAGGTTTGGATCCAAAAATGGCGCGACTCGCCAGCCGCTCTCCGCGTAAAGGGGTACACGCACCGCGGAATGTGAGCATCCTGGGTTCCGGCACAGCACCGCGTAAATGTGGAAATGCGGAATGTGGGACCGCGTAAAGTGAGGGTTAACTGTATATGAATAAAATCCATCCCTACCTGTAGAACCTTAACATTTACAGTAATATCCCATCGATAACAAACACTGTAAATAATGCATGTGAATAATGAACACAGACATAAGTACTGTACTGTACTGTACCAACAAACATTCCTAGATTGAACCAGATTTTTATCATGAATATGATTGGAGCACATTCATACATTCAGTACGGGTGTTAGTAACTTGGGAATCCCCTGTACAGTATAATTATTTATGAGATGGAAGAGTTTGCTGTACTGTAAACACATTTTTATTAACATTTTAATTATTTTACTTCATACTTTACAAGCATACATGTATAATAGTGTACTGTAATCATTCCATTTGTATGATGACCAAAAATACTTTAATTTCGTACTTTGCTGTATGGTGTTGAGAGTGTGTGAATGTGATGTATTATTAGAGTGCATGAAAATGTTACATAACATACAGTATAATGTTGAATGTAAGAAACAGTTTTCTTTATAAATCCTTCAAGTGAATTATTTTTAAGATATCTACCAATAGTTAGATGTGTATTATTGTACAGTATGAGATAAAGGAACTTATTCTGAAGTATTCTGTTATATAAAAGATTCTTTAGAGTATACAGCAAAATAATATTAAGTTGATTACCCTTTGAAATGTCAAATTGTAAAGAAGTGTTCTAAATGGTTGATGAAACTAATATATTGTAAAATTATGATGTTATAAAATTTCTGCATCATTAACTTTTTTTTATCTATTTCCATTACATAATACATTATTACCATCTTATGTAGTGAGACTACCTTAGTGTATTCTGGGCAAACTATATACTGTACAGGGATACGTATATTATATACAGTACAGTATACTTTATGTATACGTAGTTACATACAAAAGTCCTGTGGCTCCTTCTGAACCACAAACCCCAAGATTCAGACGTGTGAATCTGAAGCATTTATGGACTAGGTAATGCAGCGGTGTCTACTGCTTCGAGTTCATAAATCTGAATCTGAAGGTTCATGAAAGAACAGGAGAGGCGACAGGACTTATGTGGATGACTGTGCCTTCATATCTAGATCTTCCTCTGATGTTAAAGCATTATTTGGTACTGCAGTGACTTACTTTACATATTGGAGATTCATAGAGTAGTGGGTTAAGAGAAGGGAAAGAGGGAGTGACTATTAAAGGATAGAATGAAGGAATTTGATGATACAAAGTGTGTAAGTATGGTTGAAAATACAGAGATATGAAGTGACTAAAGGCAAGAGATATGTTGTTTAAATCCTAAATAAGTTACTGTGTTGGTTATTGATCAGCTCAATAAGAAGGCTGATGATTTTGACTGAAGCTCCTCAAACTCTTCTGTATCCATAGTTATATGAGACTATTAGCATCCATCCCATTTAGACCCATAACTGCTCTTTCCATCATTAACCTTTAACATTCTTCTCCTACATAAGTCATAAGAATATACTTCCACACACTCCAACTGTGTCTCAGACTGCTAACAACATAGTATCTGTCACATGCATCGAATGTTATATTTTCCACTTACTCAGTTGCTTTCTGCAGGACTTCAGGCACTCTCTTCCCTGGCAAGGCAGGGTCACAACTCCCTGAGGTAAACATAGATTACCCACTTACCCTAAAGAATATTGGAGGAGGTGACAGTAGTCAACCTACTTACTTGTTTAACAATGTGGATAATAGTAAGAAAAAAATAGTACAGGTTACATTTTAAAATATACATTACTGTAGAAGACAAAAATCACTGTTTGAAAAGCTACTTGATTAACTAAAGAATATTGAAGGTTAGGTATGATCTTACACTTGATAGTGAGAACAACAACTGGTTTAGGTTTTAAGATATAATTTTACAAGAACCTGACAATGTTAACAGACAGGTGAACACTAAGTTGAGAAGGTAGTTTACAAGGAAGGAAATATTAGGCATGTTGCTGTACAGTGTGTAGTTGATATGTAGACTTTTCCAGAAACACTAAAACTTAACCAGTCATGTTTAAGGATACTCACAGTTATAGAAGAGAAATGATAATCAAGTGCATATGAAAAATATACAGAATGGACTGAGATTATATGGATAAGTGGAAACAGAGTGTGTTCATTTGAGGTAAGTGGAGGTACAACAGATGGTTAATAATGGAAATACAGTACTGTATAGGTGAACTGAAATAAGGTAATACAGTACAGTACAGTATATGTTTTCAAAGATTTATGCTAGCAGGGTAGTTTTGGGGAATGCAGTACAGCACACTGTGTACTGTACTGTACTGTAATTCATAAAATAATTCTAATAACAATTACTAGTGCCCACTATCTCTTTAAATTCGTCCTAGTAATTTGTATGCAAACATTATACTGTACAGTACTGTACTTTAATTTGTTAATGCATAAATCAGCTACTTGACAAACCCAGTGAATTCCTACTTTATTAACTTTTTTTTGTAATAATACAGTGAGAAGTACGTAAACAAAAGGATGTGTTATGTTGGTGGGTTTTTATGATAGTGTTTTTATTCATATTATTAGATTAATCCTTTAGTGGCTCCCAAGTTCATTTAGCAGTGTTCGTGTCACAAACAACTGAAACAATTAATTACAGATTTTATTCCTGACTGATATGGAGGATTGGGTCCTTACTTGTACATCCAACAGTACAGTAAATGGTGTGTACTGTTAGATGTGCTTGCTGTTGGGGGTACTGTATAATCCTTGACTAGACTAGCACTTCCTGGGGTAACCCAATATCTTCTGACAACTTAAAATCAGACCAGCACGTGACCAGCCACCTTCCATCTTGCTGTAGCAAGAAAAGGCTTGTGTACACAAGTATCAGTCTTTGTCACCATGAATAAGGTAAATTTTCTTAAAATTCTGAATGCCTTTTTGGCAGATAGACTTGCAGAATTTTTGGGTGGAGCTAAGATTAGTGAATGATAAAGTGGATTTTTTTTTATTCTTTATGCAAATAATTTATTTTGCACTCATTAATCAAAGTTTATGTAATTTCTGAGAGGTTTTATCTTTCAAATTTTAAGTACTGTATGTTAATTTGACTCAAATATGGTGTTTCCTATAATTCTTGAATGTCAGAAAAATCGCATCTTAAGGAAGGAGCTGTTTTGTTGAAAAACTTGTTACTTATGATGATATTTTAATAGCAGTTCACTCATAATACAAATGAAAATTTGGAGGAAGAATTACCAAACATTGGTGTGCATACAGTATTTTGCTCATGTCCTGGTGATGCTTGACTTACAATTTTGCAGATAAAGATAGAAGAACTGTACAGTACACTCTTGAGGAACTGCTGTACAGTACAGTACTACAGGGACTACTGTAATAGGTAATGAAGGTTACAGTGATGACCAAACTTGGGATGAGAACCATCTTGTACTATATATTAAGGCTTCATTTTATGAAAGCATTACAAAACGCTGACATTGTTTACAGGTACAGTTGAACAGTGAGGATCAGAGTTGCAGTGCAAGAGAATCTGCAGGAACAGCGAAGGTCCCAACAAGCTTAAGGAAGTTACAACAATTTCCCTCTCAAAACAGAACTGCTAATAGTAACTCACCTATAGTACAAAATATAGAACAACTTCAGGAAAAGCCATATTCCTGTACACTTTGTTCCTTTCGCACTGCCTATCAGAGTAATCTAACTGCTCACCAACGAACTCACACTGGAGAAAGGCCATTTTTATGCCCATATTGCCCTTCGCAATTTGCAAGAAAGTCACACCTCAAACAACACCTCAGTACACACACAGGAGAAAAACCTTATGCCTGTCAGTACTGTTCTTATAGATCAAGTCGGATGAGTTATCTGAAGAGGCATATGGAAACACATACAGGGTGAAACATGGCAACCAGTATTAATAAAGTTTCTGAATGTAAAAATATTAGAAATCAGAGTTTATGGGAAACGAAATAAAATCTACTTCCAGTTTCAGGAGAACTGAAGCTGTACTTCACAAGGGATGTGTTCAGTTGATTATTGAGCAAAATATGAAAACTATATGATATCTGTGGTAAAACTAAATCCTACTTTTCCATGTTTCTTTGTTTTTTAATAATAAAGTAAGAAAATTGTCATATTAGATATTTTAATAATGACTCCTGTAGAGTTTACATATGACTGTATCAGTATTACTTTATATGCATGGCCCAGATAAACCCTTTATATATTTAGTTCCTTTTAAAGACCAACATTATTAATATGCCCAAAACAATTTTCCATAGATGTAACAAATACTTAAAAAGATATATTTTTGAAAAGCATGATGCAGTATGGTACATGCTGTATACTGTACATTTATACAGTACAGGTATACTGTTTTGAAGAAAAAAAATCAATTTCAAACTACAGTATATGTTTGAGTATGATCATACAAATGACTTGAATAAAATCATGTGTACATTACCTCTCTAAAATCTAGTTACTGTATCAGACATTTGTTTGCCTTTTCCCTTCTTTACATCAAAAGAGAATGTTTATCAGGAGATTGCAATGTTTTATATTATTGTTAGAGTTAAGTGACACGTTTTTTTATCACAATAAATTGTTTCTAAGGTGACATGAATTTTTGTTAATCATAGTAAATTGCCCTAACTCTTCCTTCTTCAACTCCATGCACAGTGGAATGGGAAGCTGGACCCACCACTGCATGGATTCCCAAAAGAAAGCAAATGGTATTAACACATTATTAATGATGATATCTCAACTTTTCACTTGAGTAAGCTACCAGGGGTGGATCCAGGAATATCAAAAGGGATGGGTTCAAGAAATTGTAGGTTGGGGAACATGGGGAGTACAGAAAGCCCACCCAGCTAGAGGGTTTTGGTGGGGGCACTGTAAGCTCCTCCAGAAAAATGTTTGAAATCTGACCAATATCATGGACATTTTGAGGCCATCTTGAAGCCATGTGTACTTGATATTAGGAGATATTCTAAGGTCAATAGTAATTACTTTTTATTATACAAAGATGCCTAAATACAATATATACTGCATTAAAAATTATATCATTTTAAGAGATCTACCATAACATTTAAACTTTTACATTTAAGCAGTAAACAAAAACATTTAGTATAGACAATGAAATGCTCAAGAAAGAAATGTGTGCCCAGATCATATCAGTGGTTAATGGCACCCATGCAGTATAAAAAAAGTTAATACAAGTCACCTGTTCCTATTAATTTGATTTATAAGATAAGTACAGTAAAGTATTTTATGTTACAGGGTACATGTGTTACGTTTTAAATGCAGGAAAGTGGTTTTCTTATCGTAGAACTCAGATACCTTCACACTGGTTACTCACCCAGGAGATTATGCTGTATCACTACGTAGAATTTCACTCTGCTTCTGGCATTCAATGCGTTGTGTACTTGATAAATGATAATTTAATGAATTCCATTAATTTCCAACATCCATCTAAGTTATTGGTTATACGTTGTCATAACCAAATAGTCATTACCTTTGGTAATAATAATAATAGAGGGATCACAGATATGGGCAGATCATTGCACTTACGTTTATTTGGCACAATTCCATACACTAGACTTATAATTTGCATGGATAGGTCAGTCACTCACATTCACGCCACAGTATCGTAAGTTATAAGGGAGAGTTTGTCAACCTGGAGAATTAATCGTTTAGATCTATTAGGCCGGCCTGGAGTGCTCTTGTAGCAACAGGCCCTCACCATTGTTCACTTCCTTAACAGGATGTGTTAACTTGTCGCTGGACTTAACAACAATATCGGGGATTTGCACACACAGACTCGTATTACTGGTAGGACTGTATGGCCCCTGTTCTAAATCCGCGGAGCAGGAGGTCTTCTCTAACCCAAGGTCTAAAGCCCACTGACTAAAATGTGGTTTTGAGGCGTGAAATGACCCCTATCGGCTGGCCGGGTACCTTATCTCTACCTAAACAAACATTTGGGATGGGTTGTGCGGGAGGCCCAGCGCAACCCATGACAACATGTATTTACATTTATTTACTGTATTTCTTTCATTCTAGAGAAATTTACAGCTTTACACATACAGTACTGTATAGTATAAATTTCCTAAAAGGTAAAACTGCATTTTGTTTGTTCCATCAAGGGTATAAATTGGACTGGAAGTTTTTGTACATTATAATGACCTGTGCCTACACTTCTACTGCATTTAAGGCATCATCCATCAGTCTCTTCAGTTTGTTTCCTCTCTCAGTCTCCCCATTTGATGCTATTGTGAGAATAAGTAAGATTAGCTTGGCCAAAACATTAAATTCAGATGATCTAAGCTCCACAAGTATCACCAAGCTCTCCACATCCTTCTGGGTGGTACCATTTCACAAGTGGCATATTATTCTTGAATTGGTCAAATTAAAAATCATTTGTTGGCATGCATAAGTGTTCACTTTCTGTACAGTGAAATTTATAACAGGCTTATACAGGGCGATTCTCAATTGTGTACAGTAAATTGCAGGGTGTATTGCTGGAAAAATTCGTAGGCAAATGTTGATATGGCAAATGTCGGAATCCACTTAGTTTCATAGGTTGAGGTAATGATAGTGAGGTTGGAGTGAAACAGTTGTGGATTTTTTGTAATTTTATGAACATAGCTTTACACAATGTGATACACTTGCATTATTACAGTAATTATTAAAAATTCCCTTCCTCTGCCTCTATCACATTATCTAGAGAACCCAATAAACAGCATACAATAGGTAAGTAAATAACAATGCACCTTTTATACTGTACTCATTAAGAACCTGGCTATGGTCAGTGGAAGCAGCTTTATGGTAGGAGTACACTAACTTGTGTTGATGATACTTTATTCACCATTTTGTAGTGGAAAGTGAAATTTTATACATGACAAGGTATTGAAAGACTACTGGGAGGGGATCTCCAAGGTGCTGATTGTGAAATGTAATATGTATGGATACTCAGACTGACTTCACAAGATGACTTAAGAATGTTGACATTGTTTACAGGAACAGCTGAACAATGAGGATCAGATGAGCAGCTCACAAGGACTTTTGGCAGCAGTGAGGGTATCTACCAGTGGAGGGAAATTATACCATTTCCCTTCACATAACAGTGGTAGTGAGAGTGAAGCAACATCAGTACAAAAACCTGCATCATTCATTCCAAGAAAGCCATATTTATGTACTCAGTGTTCATATCAAACTAAACATAAGCACCACATGACATATCATCAGCGCACCCATACTGGAGAAAAGCCATTTTTATGTAAGCATTGCCCTGCCAAATTTACTAAACAGTCCCAGCTTACCCAACACCTTAGAACACACACAGGAGATAAACCATTTTCCTGCCCACATTGCCCTGCTTGTTTTGCCAGAAAATCCACCCTCAAGCATCATATCTTCTTACATACAAATATGCAGCCCCATGCCTGCCAGTTTTGTTCATATCAAACAAAGCAGCTATATCACTTAAGGAAACATTTGAAGACACACATGTCAGGTAAAATATGAAAAATGAGTGAGATTTTCTTTGAACACTATTTGTAATTTCCAAAAGTGAGTTGTAGGTAAAAGTTGTTCATTACTAAGTTAATTAAAGTGATTCTATAGTGTTTATTTTAAGTAAGCTGACTGATCTCTTGATGAAAGTACTGTACAGTACTGTATTTGTAAACAAGGATAAATGAGAAGGTAATGTTGTATTCAAGAGTTCTGACATTAAAAAGTAAGAGCGAGTTAGAAAATATGTCATTAGTTCAGTTATATAGAGTGACGTTATAGTGTTATTACAGTACTACAGTAGAACGTCGATTTAAAGCGATTCAATTTAAGATTATTTATCTAAAGTGACACCCACAATTAAGGACAATGTTTTAATTTAAAGCGAATCATTCCTGTTTTGTGCGAGTCAATCTAGCACATCATATTTAAAATTTTGCGCCTAATGTTTCTCTGGGCACACTACACTGTCCTAAGGGCAAAGCTGTATTGTACATGTACTCAAAATAATGTACTAAATGATTACTAAAATTTTTGTCTAATACAAACTATAGCATGTTTATATTCAAATTAATCACTATCTTATAAGAATTCCAGCAATGTAAATTATATTCTCCCCGGTCACTTCTGTGACATTTTATAAGCAAAAAACATAAACTCACGTTAAAGGACATGAATAAACAAATAAATACTTCACTAGACCTTTGGATCCAATTGTCAAACATGTCACTGTCACCCCCCCCCCCCTTCTTCCCAGCCAGGGTTTGGTGTTTTAGGCTTAAAGTTTTCATCTTATATCTTACTTACTTTTACTTTTATCCTCTTCACCACTGATCGGCTCGTTAGCCGCTTGGGCAATCGGTCACGTCTCTGTTACTTTTCTTTTTCTTTTATCCTCTTCACCAATTGATCGGCTCGTCTCTGTTACGCACTGTTGTTAAGTACTGGGCATGCACCGGCTCCTGAATGTACCTGAACCTACTCCAGTGTTGGTCAAGTCTAGTCTTGAAAGAGATCACACTCGGTGCCGTCACAACACTTTCTAGTACATTGTTCCAAGAGTTCACAACTCTCACTCTGAAAAAGTTTGCCCTCACAGTTTTCTGGACCTGCAGCTTCTTCAATCTTGAACTGTGACCCCTTGTGGGGCGAGCATCTGCCAGCTCCAAGTAAGGACACTTGACTGAGTAGTGCCCTTAAGATGCTTATACACCTCTATTAGGTCACCCCTTGCCCATCTGTGGTATAAGCTAGGCAAGTTCAGGCGCTCCAATCTCTCAGGGTAGCTGAGGTGCCGAAGTGCAGGCACCAGTCTGGTGGCCCTCCTTTGAACATTTTCAACCAACTGACAGTCCCTAGCATATCTCGGGGACCAGACAGGGTGACAGTACTCCAGATGGAGAAGCACTTCACTCTTAAAGATCGTGGACCGTCTAGATATCTGAACGACCTTCTTATAAGACCCAATAATTTATTTTCCTGATTTACCTTCTTCTCGCAGTGGCCCGAGAACTTCAGCTCATTATCAACATACACACCTAGGTCCTTCTCACATTCAGTCTCAAATAGTGCAGTTTCTTCATCCCGTTGGAACATATGATACGCCTCCTTACCATTGGTACGCCCTAGGTGCATCCTCTTACACTTTGTGACATTGAATCTCAGCAGCCATTTATTCGACCATTCTTGGAGCTCACAGAGATCCTTCTGCAGCTCTTCACAGTCCGCATGGTTCTTGATTTCCCGAAATAACTTGGCGTCATCGGCAAACATTTTTATGGAGGAGTGTACAACGTCAGGCATGTCATTTATGAAACAAACAAACAACAGCGGGCCAAATACACTGCCCTGTTGTACCCCGCTTGTGACAGATGTGGATGATGATTTCATGTTTTTAATAACCACACACTGCTTGCGGTCATGTAGAAAGTCTTCTATCCACGCTAGGACATTTCCCCTAATTCCGTACCCTTCCAGTTTGATTTTCAGCCTTTCGTGGGATACACTGTCAAAAGCCTTGGCAAAATCTAGGTAAATATTGTCGATATTACCACCCTGTTCCAGAATATGGGTCCAAATATCCAATGCCTTGAGCAATTGCGTTAAGCAGGAGCGCCCCGGCATAAAACATGTTGGCAATCCTTTACAAGGTTGTTTCGTAGTAGATGTTCCATCGCGGCATCTCTCAAGTACTTTACAGATAATGTTGGTCAGGCTCACCGGTCTATAGCTGTTCGTGGAGTGACGATCGCCCTTCTTGAAGATAGGACTCACATAAGCCACTTTCCAATCACTGGGGACCTTTTGTTCATTCAGGCATTTACAAAACAGGAGCTTCAGGGGCTCGGCAAGTTCGTTGCACAACTCTCTTAGCACTCTGGGGTGCACCAAGTCAGGGCCGGGACTTTTATGGACCTTTAGCTTTGACAGTTCATTTCTAATACCCTCTTCTGTGAACACAATGTGGGTCAGTGCTGTGTCGAACCATCTGTCCTCAAATGCAGGTAGGTTAATCGCATTCTCTCTTGTGAACACCGAGGAAAAGAAGCTGTTCAATGCCTCAGCTTTATCCAGGTCAGAATCTGCATAACTACCATCTTCAAGCCTCAGGTCTGATACTCCTACTCGCATTTTTAATTTCGACTTTGCATAGCGGTAAAACGCATTTGGGTCTGACTTTATCTCGCTTACAACCAGCCTCTGGAACTCATTTTCAGCCCTTCTACACTCTACCTTTGCTTGGTGTCTGGCTATTGCATACATCCTCCTGTCCTGCTCATCGTTTGACCCAACCCACATATTGAATTTCTGGATTTTCTTCTTAACTTTGTCGACCGCCGCATGGTTCATGTGTAGGGATCCCCTCATACTCCTAGAGGCACTGGGTTTGGTCTTGGGTATGTATTTATCGATCAAATGGGTCACTTTATTAGTTATGATATTCAGCGTAGTGTCTGAGTTCTTGTGCCTTAATGAGTCAGGCCTGTGGATACCCCTCATCTCTTCCCTCATCCCGTTGTAATTTCCCTTGTAATATTTGCACCTTGGCCTGGCCTTATCCTGAACTAGGTGACAGTTAAATCTGAATGACAACACTATATGGTGACTGGTGCCAACTGGGGCAAGGTGTTACAGTTTGGCCACAATACCCTCCTCGTTTGTTATGATGAGGTCTAGTGGCTTGGGTGTTTGCTCCCCCCTGTAATATGTCGGGTCTCTATCATGTTGGAACAGAAATTTATCTCTCAGAGTTTCCATAAAAAGAGTAGCAGGGTTATTCAAGTCATTTGGGGTGAACTAGTTTCTCCAGTCGATGTCACCATATTTAAAGTCCCCCATGATAAGGAGGTGGCCAAGGTTGAGCATCGCCGCATTGTCTATTAAGGCTCTTAAGTTCCTTTGATTTAGTGGGCCACAGTTTGGGGATCTGTAGATACACCCGACGATTAATAAGTCCCCTACCTTTAATTTAATTTTACACCACTTGGACTCTTCAAAATCATCCTCTCCCTGTACCCTCGCCTGGCTGGCTCTAAGGTCTTGCCTAGCATAGATAACCACACTCTTCTTGCAAGTTTCTTGAGAAAGGTTCGTAAATGAGTCATATCCGGCAATGTCACAGACTAAAGTTAGGAGAATATAATTTGTATTGCTGGAATCTTTAAAGTCACTCTAAGGATAGATAATTAAATAAGCACTAGACCTTGTCATCAACTGTCAAACATATCACCTCACCTCCCTCCCTCCCCCCCATCTTCCCAGCCAGTAAACAAACCATTTCACATCCCATAATTTTAGCTGTGTTGATTTATGTTTGTTTATTTTATCATAATACTACAAAAAGCAATGTTTTGTTTATTCTAGGAGATAGGCTGAGGTGCATCTGGGTAGACTGTCAGTCTTTTCAGTATTTTGTGTTTCTCTCAAGTACCAAACTAAATTATTCCATTTAAACAACACTTCGATTTAGTGTGAATTCGGTTTAAAGCGACCTCTCTTGGACCGTATCTCACATTATATTGATGTTCTACTGTACTGTGTTTTAACAACTAAGGTCTTTAAGCATGTAAGAATATTAATACTGTAATTATATTAGTCCTTCAACAATTAAAAATTACAGGAGATGGCATTATTTGTATACTGTATCATGTACAAGACACTCCCCGGTTTACGGAAATGTTCCGTTCCTGGACCTTATCTGTAAGCCGAATTTTCTGTAAACCGAAAATGACCTTTCATTAAGGTAAACATGTACTGTACCCTGTACTGAATCACAGATGGCATCTCACAAGGGGATGCGCTCACCTGCCTTTCGCATAATCCTCCACAAATACTTTAGTGTTGTTACGCCGTACTAGTTACCTTCCGTTATAACAGAAAATCTTGTGCAACCCAAAAAATTTTATAATGGGACTTATGGGAGCCATTCTGTATCCTCAAATTTCTGTAAACTGAGTGTTCTGTAACCCAGGGAGTGTCTGTATACTGCATTATATAGGTAAAATACTTGTGGAGAGTTGTCAGGATAGTACAGTAGATTTTTAATGAAGGAACCTGAAGGAAATGTCCAGTTTATATGTCGTCCTTCACAAGTTTTCACAACTGGATGACTTATTTAAAATTCATGTTCTACTCAGGTCTGAGTATACAAGGTGTATCACAATCCCATGCTATCACTTCAGGGCCTAGGGTCATTATCAGACAGAAATGTAATATGACCATTGCTCCAATTCCCATGGTTACAAAGCTATACTATGGGGAGATGTATGTACTATAATCAAGGGAATTAAAACAATATGACAAATAACAAGCATTGCTATCACATGACCCATACACAAAGTGCATACCTGCCGGTACATGTTCCTCATTCGTGAGTGTCGTATCTCTAGGCAACTCATGTGCACACCTTGACTGACTGCACTCATTGCTAGTGTAAGCACTACTGAGACTCTAGCTTTCATTATGATGCTTTACGGTTCATAAGGACAATCTTAATTTTTGAATCGATTTCATATAGCTTATAGTACTGTACTGTACTGGCAAATCAGGCTGCACTGCAAAAGAATAGGAGAGGTAGATACACCTGATGCTATGTGACACACATCTCTCACATGTAATTACTGTACTAGTTCTCCCCATAGTTCCATAACCATTAGGAATCAAACCAATGTTCATATTACATTTCTGACTGGTAATGACCCCAGGAATTAGTCCCTGATGTTATGACGTGACATTGTGATACATCCTCTGTACTGTACAGTATTGGTATGTCATTTCAATAATCATCTACATAATTTTTCCCCTTTAGTACTTTAATCATAATCAATATACTGTACTGCATAGGAATTATCGTGAAAGCTGACATCACTCCAAAAAGCTTGGTGTTAAACTTCTCCACCAGCTACTGATGCTGTTTATGAAAATACCTGTACCCTGTCCAAGTATTATGAAAAACAAATGAACTCTAAACCACCACATTACATAAATAATGCTTCTTATTAAACTCATCCATAACTCATATAAAAGCCTTCAGGTCACAGAAGCCTCATACACAAACTTGTTCTGATATAATTAATGATGACTGAGCAACCTTTTGAAATAGGTAGTACTGTATGTGAGAGACTTGTTGAGTTAGTGAATCATACTGTGTGGAGTTTAGTTTACAGTATAGATACATGAAGGTTGCCAGAATCCTCTCTGGTACCTTGTAATGCTTTTATACTTTCTAATCAGAGGCTATTGATTTTTTTTATGGAATTTGTCATAAATTGTTATCATATTAGTTCTGATCAGTTATGTCCTGTTGTAATGTATATTCAGGTCATCATTTTACTTTTAATTCCTAGTCTAATTTTACTCAGTTTCAGCTGGAATAAAATTATTTGCTATACAGTATCCTCACCTTTTTATTTTTTGCATACTGTACTGTAAAGTACGACCTCAACTCCGTCAAATACTTTTATCAACAACTACTTCCTTGTTTATTAAGTCAAGAGTACAGGGAGGTTTCTTCATTTACTGGTAGCATTAACATAAGTGTTATAGGGACTGAGGTCATAGCCAAACATCTCAAAATCCACCTTGTATATCTCATACAGCTTCACCAGTTGTGTTCTATCAATTTGGGAAAATAATAATGCTTCAATATTCTGGGCAGACTTGTGATCTTGGTCTCTCTTAGAATGAGTCATCCTGTCAAGATTTCCACTGCTGGCTTTCTTGCTGTGAATATGGTCATGGGTTTTGGCTCTGTGATTATCAGGCACCTTGTGGAAGTGAGGAATGGGGCCACTAAGGTTGGTTGTGTGGACATAAAGAGGTTTGAGGCCCTCAAGGTTGGTGATATGAACAAGGTACTGTGTCTCCTCGTCCATTGCCTCCAGGTGAAGGATGACAGAGTAGTGGTGGTGGCAGGGAGTGCAGACGAGGTAATAAGGACGCCAGTGCTCATTGTAATCCGATGCAGGGGTAGAGACCAGATACTCTACGAATTCCCAGAAAGTGGGCACGTCTATGTACTCTGGCGGCTGTGGTTTGTTGCGATAGTGTTGAATGATTGGCATCCCATACAAGTCCCTGAACTTTTTGAATTGGTGGTATTCCCACTTGTTCTGTAGCTTGTCTCTGTAATACAAGACGTCTTTAATAATTAAGACTTTTTTACTAATTATGGTAGAACAAGCAACTGTGTTTACATATCTGTACATTTATATCACGATGAATGAACTAAGAATTACTGATCTTTAGCTTCTCAACTTTATTGTATTTGATACAACTAATTAACTGCAACAGCTTATTTATTAGCTTAAAAAAATTGTGTAAAGATTCTTGAATAGTATGTAATTAAAGTTTTTGTTAGTGTAGTGTCTTGCCCATACCACTGGCCACCATTCCTGGAGATCTTTTATAACTCAACCTCCAGATCATAAAAAAATACAGTACAGAAAGCATATATAAATTATAAGTACACTACTGCATTTTACTGATCAACTGCAGTTGAAAGAGTTCCCTCGGAGTTGTACCTGTAGGCTGAAAGAATTCTTTGGAAGGGGTGTCTGACAACCATGAAGGTGGTACAAAAGGAGACATCCTCTTGTAGTGCTGGGTGAGGCATTAGGTGTCGCAGACGGGTGTGTAACTGCCCTCTGGGTATTTCATTAATCAGATGCTCCTGGCCCAGTACCCGCAAAAGCCCATGCACCAGTGATGTTGATGCCACCTTTGGGACCTTATGGAAAAGTACAAGCTGGGAAAAACTAGTACTTTATAAAAAATATGTAAATCACTAAAACTGAGTCAGAGTGACTGCCCTCCATTATACAAGTGTGAATGTATGTACAGTAAACCCTGTTTTTATAATGTTTTGCTTAACCATTGCTGACATAACATTAGGGAACAAATTGCGATTAAAATTGTATTGTTTCTTTTTTTTCAGTACACACTGTTTTATTATTTAATCTTATAAGAATGGTGATGACTGTGTGATCATTATTCGCTGGATGAGGAAACATTGAAACAAGTCATAAAAGCGTTTGAATCTTGCCATAGACCTCTGATTTACACCATCAGAGGTCTGGGAACAAACAAAGAATCACTCCAATTCTATGTGAGAGCCTCACGGCTTGTGGAAGCTACTCCACCTCCACCAGCATATTCCTCATCCTTGTCACGCAAATTACCCTAAGATTTACTAGTAAAATGTTGAGGAAAGTCGCCATCTTCACTTTTATTAATGTCACTATGCATAGGAAGGAGTTTCCTGTTTCCAGAATCAAATACAATACAATGATGTCAATTTCCTCGTGCATGGTGCGCTGCCCATGAGTGGCTGTGATCTATTCGTCCTCTCCATTTGTTGGAGGAGGTAAAGTATTACCTGTTTTCATTTTATTTTTATTGAATGTGGTTGTTTTTTATATAAGGGATATCCACTTATTGCCATACAGTGTTGAATGGCCTATTGTGTCCAGTGCTTGTCTTTGAACCTAAATTCCATAAATCAATCAATCAACGAGTGACTGTGGCCCATCCATTACTAATAGGCAAGAGTCCTACACTGCCTTAGATCAAATGCCAGAAGCCACTACCTGTCATGGTTTAGTATGAGGATTAATCTGTTACGATACAGAGGGACGGAGGCTACTGACCTTACACCAGGCTAAACGGTGTTGACGGTCGACTAAAACATCAGGGTTGGCCAGGAGGGTCTTGTTCACTGTTGACCATCGTGTAGGATCTGCATTCAAACTTCCCCTGCCAATCCCCAGCAATATGTAAGCATGGAAAAATATTCAACTTTCTTTTAGAGCATCATGACAGAGTTTAATTTTACCCACTGATGATCAGTGTCAGCAGTACGTACAGTATATCAAAAAATTAAAGGAAAGAATGCCTTGTATAGTTCTGAAATGGTATAGTACTGTACTAAGCTTATCTCTGACCCTGTGATCGTATGGACTGAAGTGTTTTGTATGATACACTGAATTAAGATAAATGCTTGCTTAGGTGTTTGATAGGTTGAGGCTACAGAGGATGATGATGATGATTATGGTAGTAGATGATAGTAGTGGTGGATGATGATGATGATGATGGCAGTAGATTGTGTTTGTGGTGGATGGTGGTAATGGTAATTGAACATGGTAGCAGACTGCAGCAGTGGATGATGAAGGCAAAAACCAGTGGGTACTCACGCATACTGCTGAAGGAGGAAATTGCTATACTTATGGCAGGTGTGGTCCACTAGCTTAGTCCTCTCGGCCATACGCTGCATCATCACCACGACCTGTCAGCAACACCACTGGTTATCTTATATACCTCTATTATGTCTTCCTAAAATACAAACATAAATGAAAAGAACTAAAGCAATAAAACATGTATATTTGTGTTCTATGGATACAATATAATGTTTACTTGTGGATGTATTCTACCTTGAAGTTTCATAATAATTATTTGTATTGTCATTATAGAAATAACAAAATCAAGACAAAAGGATTGGTGAAAGTCATTATTTCTTCGTGGAGGCCATCTATCAGTGGAGCTACTCATAGTGGAGGCCATCTATCAGTGGAGCTACTCATAGTGGAGGCCATCTATCAGTGGAGCTACTCATGGTGGAGGCCATCTATCAGTGGAGCTACTCATAGTGGAGGCCATCTATCAGTGGAGCTACTCATGGTGGAGGCCATCTATCAGTGGAGCTACTCATAGTGGAGGGCCATCTATCAGTGGAGCTACTCATAGTGGAGGCCATCTGTCAGTGGAGCTACTCATAGTGGAGGCCATCTATCAGTGGAGCTACTCATGGTGACATCTATCAGTGGAGCTACTCATAGTGGAGGCCATCTATCAGTGGAGCTACTCATAGTGGGCCATATATCAGTGGACCCACTCATAGTGGGGAGGCCATCTGTCAGTGGAGCTACTCAGAGGAGGCCATCTATCAGTGGAGCTACTCCCTTAGTGGAGCCATCTATCAGTGGAGCTACTCAGAGGAGGCCATCTATCAGTGGAGCTTCTCAGGGAAATACCATCCGTCAGAGGAACCACTCACCAGTAGAGGTCATCCGTCCAGGGGAGTCACTCCTCAGTGAAGGCCATCCATCCAGGGGAGCCACGCTTGCCAGTCTGAAGCCATCCGTCCAGAGCCATTCATCAGTGGAGCCATCCGTCAGGGGCCACTCTAGTGGAGGAGCCATCTGTCCAGGGGGCCACTCATAGTGGAGGCCACCCACGTGGGGGCCACTCGTAGTGGAGGCCATGTGTCCACGGGGCCACTCATCAGTGGAAGCCATCTGTCCAGGGGCCACTCATGGTGGGGACATCCTTCAAGAGGCCACTCTTAGTGACGTTCATCCATCAAAGGGAGCCACTCATAGTGTAGGACAGCCATCCAGAGGCCACTCAGAAGGCCATCCGTCAAAGGCCTAACTCATCGAAGTGGAGCCATCTGTCAGAGGGCCCTCGTAGTGGAGACCCATCTGTCAGAGGCCACTCTGCATAGTGTAGGACATCCGTCAGGGCCACTTTTCGTGAGTGGGGCTTAATAAATTAAGAACCAAGGCCATCCGTCCAGAAGCCACTCATAGTGACATTCATCCATCAAAGGGAGCCACTCATAGTGTAGGACATCCGTCAGAGCCTACTTCAGAAGGCCATCCGTCAAAGAGCCACTCATCAGTAAGAGCCCATCTGTCAGGGGGCCACTTGGTGAGGCCTCCTGTCAGGAGCCACTCATAGTGTGGATATCCGTCAGGGGGGCCACTTTCGTGAGCCATCTGTCAGAGACACTCATAGTGTGGGACATCCGGCAGGAGCCGCTATATTGACGATCCATCCATCAAAGGAGCACTCATGAGTGTAGGACATCCGTCAGGGAGCCACTCATAGTCGGACACATCCGGCAGGGAGCCACTCATGAGTGTAGGATATCCGTCAGAACCCTTAAACGGAGCCAGCTGTCCAGGAGCCACCCATAGTGGGCCATCCATCAAGGTCAGGCCTGTAATGGAGGCCATCCATCAAGGTCGAGCCATTCATCAATGGAGGCCATCCGTCCGCCGGTCGGGGCCACTCATCAATGGAAGACCATCCGTCGAGATAAGGCACTCATCAATGGAGCCCATCCGTCAAGATCCAGACCCACTCATCAATGGAAGACCATCCGTCACGGTCAGGGACACTTTCATCAATGGAGGCCATCCGTCAAGGTCGGGGCCACTCATCAATGGAGGAGCCATCCGTCAAGGGTCCGGAGCCATTCGTCAATGGAGGCCATCAAACTCAAGGTCGGAAGCCACTCATCAATGGAGGCCATCCGTCACGGTCAGGGGCCTCCATCAATGGAGGCCATCCGTCAAGGTCAGGGCCACTCATCAATGGTATCCAAGCGTCCAGGTCTGGGAGCCGTCCGTAATGGAATATCATCTTTGTCAGGGAGCCACTCATCAATGGTGGCAGTCCGTCAAGGTCGGCCACTCATCAATGGAGCCATCAAATGCTGGTCCAGGACACTCATCAATGAGCCCTCCGTCAAGGTCAGGGCCACTCATCAATGGAGGCCATCCGTCAAGGTCTGGGGCCATTCATCAATGGAGCCATCCGTCACGGTCGAGGCCACTCATCAATAGAGGAGCCATCGTCGGGTCCGGAGCCATTCATCAATGGAGGCCATCCGTCCACAGTCGGGGCCACTCATCAATAGTGGCTTGATCCGTCCAGGTCAGGGAGCCACTCATCAATAGGAGGCCATCCGTCCGCGGTCGCAGCCACTCATGTTGACCCATCCATTAAGGTCGGGCCACTCATCAATGGAGGCCATCCGTCAAGGTCTGGGGCCACTCATCAATGGTGGCAGATCCGTCGGAGTCTGGGGCCACTCATCAATAGAGCCATCAATCTGAGTCCGGGGCCCTCACCAATGGTGGCAGTCCGTCAAGGTCTGGGGCCACTCATCAATGGAGGCCATCCGTCACGGTCCGGGGAGCCACTCATCAATAGAGCCATCCATCAGATCGAGCCATTCATCAATGGAGGCCATCCGTCACGGTCGGCCACTCGGCCAATGGGCAATCCGTCGCAAGGTCTGGGGCCACTCATCAATGGTGGCAGTCCGTCAAGGTCGAGGGCCACTCATCAGCTGACCATCCATCAAGATCAGACCATTCATCAATGAAGCCATCCGTCAAAGGTCGGGGCCCACTCATCAATGGAGCCATCCATCAAGATCGAAGACCATTCATCAATGGTAGCGATCCGTCAAGGTCTGGGGCCACTCATCAATGAGTGGCAGTCCGTCAGGTCCGGGGCCACTCATCAATGGGAGGCCATCCGTCAATGTCTGGAGCCACTCATCAATGGAGGCCATCCATCAAATCCGGAGCCATTCATCAATGGAGGCCATCCGTCCTGGGTCAGGGGCCACTCATCAATGGAGCAGTCCGTCAAGGTCTGGGGAGCCCTTTCCATCAGTGGCAGTCCGTCCAGGTCTGGAGCCACTCATCAATGGAGGCCATCCGTCAATGTCTGGAGCCACTCATCAATGGTGGCAGTCAAATCAGGTCAGGCACTCATCAATGGGGGCCATCCGTCCGCGGTCGGAGCCACTCATCAATGGAGGCAGTGCGTCAAGGTCGGAGACCCTCATCAATAGTGGCAGAGTCCGTCAAGGTCGAGGGGCCATTCATCAATGGAGGCCATCCGTCACGGTCTGGGAGCCCTCATCATTGGAATATCCGTCAAAGGCCCAGGGCCACTCATCTATAAGGAGTCCATCGTCAAGGTCTGGGAGCCACTCATCAATGAGTGGCGTGATCCGTCAAGGAGTCCGGGGAGCCCACTCATCAATGGAGGCCATCCGTCACGGTCCGGGGCCACTCATCAATGGAGCCATCCGTCAAAGTCGGGGCCACTCATCAATGGAGAGCCACTCCGTCAAGGTGCGGAGCCATTCATCAATGGAGGCCATCCATCACGGTCCGGGGCCACTCATCAATGGTGGCAGTCCGTCAGAATAAGACCACTCATCAATGGAGGCCATCCATCAAGATCCGGAGCCATTTCATCAATGGGAGGCCATCCGTCACGGTCCGGGCCCACTCATCTGAGTCCATCCAGGTCTGGGGCCACTCATCAAGAGCCATCCGTCAAGGTCTGGGGCCTCATCAATGGTGGCAATCCGTCAGTCGGGCCACTCATCAATGGAGCCATCGTCACGGTCCGGGGCCATCCATCAATGGAGGCCATCCGTCCACGGTCTGGGGCCACTCATCATTGGAGGCCATCCGTCAAGGCTGAGGCCACTCATCTATGGAGTCCATCCGTCAAGGTCTGGGGCCACTCATCAATGGTGGCAGTCCGTCAAGGTCTGGGGCCACTCATCATAGTGGCAGTCCGTCAAGTCGGGGCCACTCATCAATGGAGGCCATCCGTCCGGTCCGGGCCACTCATCAATGGAGCCATCCGTCAAGGTCGGGCCACTCATCAATGGAGGCCATCCGTCAAGAGTGCGGGCCATTCATCAATGGAGGCCATCCGTCAGTCCGGGCCACTCATCGGTGGCAGTCCGTCAGGTCTGGGGCCACTCATCAATGGAGGCCATCCATCAAGATCGAGCCATTCATCAATGGAGCCATCCGTCACGGTCCGGGCCCACTCATCAATGGTGGCAGTCCGTCAAGGTCCGGGCCACTCATCGTAGGCCATCAGTCAGGTCTGGGCCCACTCATCAATAGGCCATCCGTCAAGGTCGAGCCATTCATCAATGGAGGCATCCGTCACGGTCGGGCCACTCATCAATAGGCCATCCGTCAAGGTCTGGGGCCACTCATCTGGGAGTCCATCGTCAAGGTCTGGGGCCACTCATCAATGGAGGCTCATCTGGGTCTGGGCCACTCATCAATGGAGGCCATCGTCAGGTCTGGGGCCACTCATCAATGGATGGAGGCCATCCGTCAGGTCGGGGCCACTCATCAATGGAGGCCATCCGTCAAGGGCCGGGCCACTCATCTATGGAGTCCATCCGTCAAGGTCTGGGGCCACTCATCAATGGAGGCCATCCATCAAGGTCTGGGCCACTCATCAATGGAGGCCATCCGTCAGGGTCTGGGGCCACATCAATGGAGGCCATCGGTCAGGTCGGGGCCACTCATCAATGGTGGCAATCCGTCAGGTCGGGGCCACTCATCAATGGTGGCAGTCCGTCAGGTCCTGGCCATCATGGCCATCGTCAGGTCTGGGGCCACTCATCAATGGAGCCATCGGTCAAGGTCTGGGGCCACTCATCAATGGTGGCAGTCCGTCAAGGTCTGGGGCCACTCATCAATGGTGGCAGTCCGTCAAGGTCCGGGGCCTCATCAATGGAGGCCATCTCAGGTCGCCCTCAATGGTGGCAGTCCGTCAAGTCTGGGGCCACTCATCAATGGTGGCAGTCCGTCAGGTCCGGGCCACTCATCAATGGTGGCCATCCGTCAGGTCTGGGGCCACTCATCAATGGTGGCAGTCCGTCTAGGTCAGGGCCCACTCATCAATGGAGGCCATCCGTCAGGACTGGGGCCACTCATCAATGGAGGCCATCTGTCAAGGTCTGGGGCCACTTATCATTGGAGGCCATCCGTCAAGGCCCAGGGCCACTCATCTATGGAGTCCATCCGTCAAGGTCTGGGGCCACTCATCAATGGAGGCCATCCGTCAAGGTCTGGGGCCACTCATCAATGGAGGCCATCCGTCAAATTCGGGGCCACTCATCAATGGAGGCCATCCATCAAGGCCCAGGGCCACTCATCAATGTAGGCCATCTGTCAAGGTCTGGGGCCACTCATCATTGGAGGCCATCCGTCAAGGCCCAGGGCCACTCATCTATGGAGTCCATCCGTCAAGGTCTGGGGCCACTCATCAATGGAGGCCATCCGTCAAGGTCTGGGGCCACTCATCAATGGAGGCCATCCACCAAGATGCGGGGCCACTCATCAATGGAGGCCATCCATCAAGGCCCAGGGCCACTCATCAATCGAGTCCATCCATCAATGCCACTCATCAATGGAGTCCATCTGTCAAGGTCTGGGGGCCTCAATATTGGTTCTTTTCATTAGAACACTGATTTAGTAAATCTTTAAAATAATTCCCAATGTTTCATACACAAGTAATCAATTTATCTCGTCCTCACAACACGGATATTGATGGTGACTGATGCCTTTTGTCTCACTTTAATCCGCGTCATTCATTTACTACTTCAGGAGAACCCTCAGTTATACTCATCTTAAAGAGAATATTGATGTACTTTATAATCTGTAATGTATTTAATGATTTTCTTCTTCTACTCACCTAATGAAGTTTATATTGTGAGCTACTGGTCTGTAACACCGGGCCAATACAGTACAGTACAGTACAGTACAGTATATAGTACAGTACAGTACAGTACAGTACAGTACTTCTACTGCTGCTGTTGCTGCTGCTACTATAACGCACTGTACCATTTTTAGCGTTATTATTATTATTATTATTATTATTAAGAGTATTTTAATAGTACTGTGCTAATACTTGTACTACTACTATTTTATAGCAGCTACTGCTACTAATATAGTAATTACAATATTAATATTACTATCGTAATACTATCAATTTACTACTTATGTGCTCTTAGTCTCACTGCTAATTTTAATTCTATAACTGTACCAGGACATGCTTTGTAACTATTACTATTATTACCACCACAGACACTACAAACACGACCACTACTTAGTATTAATGCTACAAACCACAACCACAGTACTTCAGTCATCTGGTCCCACTGGAAGACTGTAACACAAATGATAATGGCTCATACACGTCAAACGACATCAAGTGATAAACAGTACGGAAGTACAACTTACCCAGTAGTGGTGGCTGATGATAGAAGCCAGGCTGACGAATGTGAGACTAACGATTACCACTGTCAGGAGGATCACCAACACCGTCTTCACCCTCCACCATACACGTCTGTCGGCAGTCACCACTGTCTGAGATTATTGTGATTTATGCAACTCCCCCCTCCCCCCTCTATTATCCACAAGGCGCTGGAGCTGTTATAAAGGTCTAAATCTGTAAGCCTTGCCTATTATAACCAAACATCTTTAGCCCATATAAGGGCCATACCCAGGCCTCAAATTTGAGCGATGCAATGTTTAAATTACACCCCATTCCACAACCCTGTATTTGTAATCTTTTACTTTTATCCTCTTCGCCACCGATCGGCTCATTAGCCGCTTAGGCGGTCGGTCACTGTTACACACTGTTGGCAGGTACTGGGCATGTACTGGCTCCAGAATGTAACTGTACCTGCTCCAGTGTTGGTCAAGTCTGGTCTTGAATGAGCTCACACTCGGTGCCAACACTTCCTGACAGGTTGTTCCAAGAGTTCACAACTCTCACTCCAAAAAAAGTTTGCCCTCACAGTTTTCTGGACTTGTGGCTTGTTCATCCTTGATTTGTGACCACTTGTGGGGGATTAAGTGTATGTTGACTATGAACTGAAGTTCTCGGGCCATTGTGAGACGGTCAATCAACCAATTAAACTAGTAGATCTTATAAGAAGGTCGTTCAGATATCTAGACGGTCTGCCCCTTGTAACGATCTTCAAGAGTGCGGTGCTTCCTAGTCTGGAGTGCAGTCACCCTGTCTGGTCACCGAGATATACTAGGGACTGTCAGCTGATTGAAAATGTCCAAAGGAGGGCCACCGGACTGGTTCCTGCTTTACAGCACCTCAGCTACTTGAGAGATTAGAACACCTGCAACTGCCTAGCTTATATTACAGACTGGCAAGAGGAGTCCTAATTGAAGTATATAAACATCTCAGAGGGCGCTACTGAGTCGGGTGTGCCTACCTAGAGCTGGCAAACGCCCCCCACCCACAAGGGGTCACAGCTCAAGGTTGAAGAAACCACAAGTCCAGAAAACTAAGAGGGCAAACTTTTTTGGAATGAAAATTGTGAGCTCTTGGAACAACCTGCCAGAGTGTGGTGACGGCACCGAGTGTGAGCTCATTCAATACAAGACTTGACCAACACCGGAGTAGGTTCAGATGCATTCAGGAGCCGGTGCATGCCCAGTACTTGCCAACAGTGCATAACAAAGACGTAACCGACAGCCCAAGCGGCTAGCGAGCCGATCAGTGGCGAAGAGGATAAAATATTGGGGCAGCTAAATGCAAACTTTCGAAGAATCATTCAAATGGTGATACAAGCACCAAATTTGGCATGGTAATTATTTAATGATTACGAAATCAAGTCAGCCTGATTGGCCATTTGAAAATCAAATTGGCATTTTCAAGATAGCCGTCATACTATTCTCAAGTTGATTTTTCTTATAGAGAATTTATGTAGTTGGTCATCTGAGTGATCTTGGTGTCATTATATATGTTTTCAAAAGCATGCTCAGATGATTTTTTATAGTTTAAGTCCATTGTAACATTTTATCATAAAATAACTTTTAGTAAAAATATATAACAAAAAGAACTTACTAAAAAAAAAAGTACTCACTATTAGCACTGGTTCCTGTGACTACTCCTGACAGTACATCTTTGTGCATTTACTGCTGTTCACATATGCAGCTGCAAGTGCTATACTGCGGGAAAGTCCAGAGCAAGCATTTGCATCTCTGTTGCAGTCTTTCTTACAGGAACATTTGGTCAGCTCCTGACAGCATCTTCATAATCGGGGAAAAGTCGTCCAACGTATCTGCCATGCCTCTCCTTCTGCGTCCATCCCCAGTTGACAGGACTGCTGGTTTCTGGATTGGAGATTGTTGCCTGGCCCCAGATGATACCAACCTGGTAGGCATACTTTTGCATGTTCATGAGGGCTGCCTGGGTTGGTGGAGATGGGGTCATATGGTCTCTGCGGAAAGATTTGAAATGCTTGCCTCATCTACACACCAGTGGCTGCACTAGATCTGTCGTACATGAGAACAACAAATCTTTCCAGCGTCTGCAGGTCAACGTCAGCAACTGTTGTTGGACTTTGGCTGAGTTTGGTGAATGTTCTGAAACTTCATCACAGACATTCCATGTCTGCCATGCAGATTCTTTCCTTTCTACAGAGCCAGGCCCCAACATCACAGTCAGTGAAAGCATGGCAGGATCACAGCTTTCTTAGGCCCTATCCTTAGAAACTACATCATGAACTGGAATCCATCAATGACTGGCTCCTTGGCCAAAGGCAATCCACATGTTATCAAGACCAAGTTCCTGTAGTGTAGTGTAGTGTAGTGATGGCAGTACACAAATATTGGTGTGTCTGCTTCCTCATGACAGCATGGAGCCACAGCTTCTAGGAACTTCTCTGTGTTTGTAATGTCATCTTCTCTCCCTTCCATCCACCTTACCGTGCATGTCGTCTGTTACGTGAGCCAACATCCTTCTCAAAGGCTTCAGTGGGATCTCTTCCTTGGTGATGAGCTTGCAGCTGGGGGATGTGAAAAACGCTAGTCCTTCAGTCGAGTAGCATGAACATCCGGGCGATCCAACACCCAGCTGCTCAAGTCTCTGTCTGTAGAGTGTGACCAAGGTCAGCAGAATCTGAAAATGGGTGGTTCAGTACCATCACTAGAAGCTTTCATCTGAGTGATGCGTGACCAGTTCAGAAAGCAGTGGGTATGGCGTTGTTCGGATAAGCTCCTGTGCTTCTTCTCGCTCATAAGAACATTACGGTGTGTTGCTTTCTCCGGTTGTACAGTTCTGCCAGGCAGCGGGTGATACATCAGTGTGCCCACAACATCTCCTGCACTTGGATTTGGCAAGAGTTTCCATCATAAGAATGTCTTCACACAATCCATTCAATCTTTTATTAAGTTTCATTGTCATTGCATGTCTTATGTCATCTCCGAAGCTTCTTCCTCACATAGAAAGCATTCTGTTGCTTTGGGGTCTCTGACCATTCGTGGTATCTTGCTACTGCTGTTCTCCTCTGCTTGCTTCTTGGGGTTCGCCTTTTCTGAGCTCTATTTAACTTTGTGTTGTTGAACCTTGAAGTCTGTAACTCTTATGATACTGTGCCTTGTTTCTCCTCAAGGTCTCCTCTATCCCATCATCTTCAACAAGTCTTGCAGGAGTCAAGCTTGACTTGGCAGTCACATTGATTGAATAGAGAAATAAAGAATATTCATGACAAGCCGTGACAAATATCTCCTTTTTTGTGAGATTTACATGTGGAGACTTAGATCTTCCTTCTTATCCTGTTGACAAAAGACAACACTTTGCCCAGTCAGTGAGAATGATTTGTTGGTAGATTTTGTCCATAACTATTTTTTGATCTTCAGGGCCGAGGTTTATCCTTTTACCACCTGATGAACACTTTCTTGTAGCATATATGGATATAATAGGATTCATACCTTTTCACCTGGTCCCGATCGTTCATCCAGTGTCATTAGTCCGTGCGATCTGTACACCATCCAGATAACTAAAAACCGTTAGCATCATGGCTCGGCTCTCCGCTGACACATCATGTCAAGAGATTCAGGTGCGGCTGCTAAACTGAGGATTTGGGTTGGTTAAAGCAGCATTTGAGACACTAAGCTGTTGCAGTATGACATGCTTTTTCTTAATGACACTGAACCCCATGCTGGGTTGCTGGTGATGTCTCCGAGTGTGCCCTGGTAGTGTGACAATCACTCCTCACACGCAGGGCCTCTGCATGCTACCCCTCACCTAGTTGAAAAACATAAATCCATTTTTATAAAACCAGTCATAAATAAGACAAATATGTATCTGAGAGTATCAGAAATAGAAAAAATCATCTGAGCATGCTTGAAAACATGCATATCGACTATAAGATCATTTGCATTGACCAACTACAGTACATCAATTTCTATAAAAAAAAATCTTCTTTCGAAGGTCAATTTGGCAGCCATCTTGAAAAATGGCCGCCATCTTGGATTTCCAAATGGCCAATCAGGCAGATTTGACAAGTAGTCCCTAGGGTTTGATCATGACAAATTTCATGCTTGTATCACCATTTGCACGATTTTTCCATTATCCGCTCTACTAAAAGTAATTTGTAAAAGTAATATACATATTAACTTAGATATTACGTTGATATTACTAATTATACTACATCTGTCTCTATGTTACCCTCATTCATGACCACACTTACCTGTATTTAATGAAGAGCATTTTGATCTGAACTGAAGTACCAGTATTAATGGGCGGACTCCTCCCACTGACGCTATCTTTTAAATGGTCGTGTCATTATTAACATGTGAGACTTTTTATCGTTTTTATTTTCAAAATTGTTCGCAACACCGCTTATATTTGTACACTCATCAAACAGTTGCCCGCGCTTTCAACGACATACTGTAGAGGACGTGTAGCAGTGAGGTGGGCAGTCTGTGCAGATGAGAAACGCTTTAATTTACTGTATATACACAAAGCTCGCACATGTGTTCGGAAACGCTCACTCAGGTGGACTGTAGAGCTGCATCAGCATTATCAACACTACTGTATGTGTGCATCTAGTGCTTACATATCCATACCCGTTAATTATCCTTATGTGTGTGTGTGTGTGTGTGTGTGTGTTGGATAAGTAAACACTAGATGCACACATATATAAGAATACTGATAGTTGATATTTTTTCCCAATAAATAATAATCGAATTTAAAAGTGGTGGAAGGAAGTTAACTTTGTAAGTAAAGTGAAAACAAAATCAGAGGATGTAATCAGTATCTGCACAATAGTTACAATAATTATCAATAATATTATTTTCAGTCTGCCGTCTTTCATTCAATATACAGTACTGTATATATTTTAAGATAGTTTCATGTAACGAAAGGTCTGTTGTGTGGGAACATGAGTAGCGTCTCAGTTCCTTACTTACCTTATTTATTTGGATTACCTGAAGGTTATCTCCCAGTTTATACCACATTAAGATTAACCACACTTGTATTAACATAACCTTTACTAACGCATAAAGCATTGCGTGTTTTTCCTTATGAATCCCTTTCTATCATATTGTCACAGTGTATTTGTTTTGCTTTAGTATAACACTTGATGCAAGTGTATTATCAGATGCGATCTTCGTACTTAATACATGCTTGTTGAGTCATTATTGACGTTGCGTGTTTAGGGACCTTATAGCCAAGGTGTATGGCAGTAAAGTATGGGTGGATAAATCAAATAATTGTGGACACTATTATGTGATACACTGGTGGCGTTTTGATTGACAAACTGTCAGTAAACACGACTTACCATAATCGGGATCCGGGGAATACAGTTTTCACAGGGTAGGGGGTTGGGGTTAGGCTGGGGAGTTGGTGCTCGCAGCTTCCCCATAGCGGTGGATCATGATGAAACAAAGGGTGTGTGTATATGTACCTCCCTGTTTTAAGTACTCCCTACTAGGACCTGCCCACCATCTTTCACTGTCCAAAATGGTAGTACAGTATACGTCCATCGATATTACCGCTGTGTTCTTAATACTTGACAAACTTTATAGTGTTTTCGTTTTATCATCTTAAATATCTCCATCATTACGACAGTTAAAAGGACACAAGAAAAAAAATAGTGTTACTTAAGGTTAACTAGTGTTTGGCGATGACTTAAGCGGCCAAGTCATTAAGACGAACCCAATGACAGCCTCATCTTGCATTTATACAATTAATACGAAAAGCAAAATTTGAGATGGCTGTACAAGACCCTGTAGAGTTGGTCCACATTTACATTTGGCTAGTGTAGTATGACATCCCTACAGGGTGAAAGGGTTGACGCAGCAGAAAGTGTTGGGAGACGATAGCCAAGCTGGGACCCGGGCTGTAGATTTGGAGATAATTATGTAGACAATGCGGAAAAGGTGAAGCTGCCGACAATGGTGAGCCAGAGAACATGTGAGCATAATGATGGAGACGTTTAACATGACACAAGGAATACTTCTTAACTCTTCATGTAACTCTTTAATCATTCATGTCAAGATTCCCACCAGCTGAATATTTGTATGTGTGCCAAGAGCCTAGAAGCCCCATTATTATAAGTACATTGAAATACTAACTAATGGTATTGTAAGGTACTTTTCCCGATATAGATTTTTTTTTCTTTTTATCCTCTTCGCCACTGATCGAGCCGCTTGGGCGGTCGGTCACATCTCTGTTACGTACTGTTGGCAATTACTGGGCATGCACCAGCTCCTGAATGTACCTGAACCTGCTCCAGTGTTGGTCAAGTCTGGTCTTGAAAGAACTCACACTTGGTGCCGTCACAACACTTTCTGGCAGGTTGTTCCAAGAATTCACAACTCTCATTCCGAAAAATTTTGCTCTCACAGTTTTCTGGACTTGTGGCTTCTTCAACCTTGAGCTGTGACCCCTTGTGGGGTGGGCATTATATATAAACTTAAAACGTTTGGTAAACCCTAAACACTGATATATAAAGTTCTAGTAGGAAAAATGCAAACATAGAAATTATGTTTATTTTTCTTTATTGTCCCACACTTTACAAAATGTAAGAGAGTGAGATTACCGAGGAAGATGTGAGATTAGAACAAGTCAGCGTCAACAAGGCTGCATTGTGTTGACGAGTGAACTGTGTGGTAGTTGTCTCGCCATCAACATCCTAGTGTTGTATGTCCTTCCACACACTATAATTATTATCTTGGTATGGTTATAAACTTATAAATCTTCATATCTACTTTGTGCCTTTTGTTAACAATCTCTCTGTGGTTTAATGTGTACGTTTTCAATACTGTAGAATACAAGTACAGTCTTGGCCTCTGGTGCTTATACAGTATATTCATCTCATAATTTTCCCCTTAACTGAGTTTATGAGAACCATCTAAGTGGCTGACTTAAGAAACAACTAAAAGGAGGTGGCCAAACGGGAATTTATATTTCACCAGATGAGTTATGAGTTGTCTTATTCTTAGTTAGGGGAAAAATAAATTTAGAGTGAGACACAGAGGGCCAGCTAGGGTGGAGGATATGGAGTCTGGAGCAGCGTCTTACAGCCAGTTGGTTGTGGGGTTGGGTCTTACAGCCAGTTGGTTGTGGGGTTGGGTCTTACAGCCAGTTGGTTGTGGGGTTGGGTCTTACAGCCAGTTGGTTCTGGGGTTGGGTCTTACAGCCAGTTGGTTCTGGGGTTGGGTCTTACAGCCAGTTGGTTGTGGGGTTGGGTCTTACAGCCAGTTGGTTCTGGGGTTTGGTCGTTGGAAGCCGCGGTAGTGGAAGCGTGGTGGCTGCACCCACCCTTGGTCCTGTAGGTCCGTCGCCCTGTCCAGAAGCACGTCAGGTTCAGGCAGGCTGCTCACCGGGGCCAGCAGGGCAGCCATCACCAGCACGAGCATGCTAACCTGTACATACACACAAACATGAGAAGTGATGCTTAATGCCTTAATGCACGTGTAGGCTCTATGGATCACTTCGATTAATATCCACCAACAGAATAGCACCTGTACAGCTGTTGACAACTATACCCGCAGTTAATTCGAATGTTTAATCCACCTAAAATTCTGTTTATATCTTATCTGGTATGATGTACTGTAATGCTTTATGCCTAACATATTTACTGATACAATTTCTTCTGTAGCTATATTGGATTTTTCGTGCAGTTTTGACAATATGTTGTGAAATTTACTAAATATAGCAGGTTGCTTGTTATTGTTTGGGGGTTGTAATAAAGGAACTTTTTACCGAGTCTCAGGTACAGTACATTAGTTAAAATGCAACAGGTAAACGAACCAAGAACCACAAACATTATTGAAGCACTGAAACAGGTGTTGACTGGTGTGTGTGTGTGTGTGTGTGTGTGTGTGTGTGTGTGTGTGTGTGTGTGTGTGTGTGTGTGTGTGTCTTACAATGATCGTAATAAACACTATTAGTTTTTATGACATTATTTTGGAGGCACACACAGGAGATAGGACACATAGAAGAGAGATAGGAAAGACAAAAAAAAAGAGAAGAGACGTCGAGAGGAAGATAAGAGAGACAGAGAAGGATATAAAACACACAGAAAGGGAGATAAAGAGAACTAAAGTCATGTACGTCATAGTAAAAATAATAACAATAATAACTCACGAGGTTCATGGCGGTTTCTCCTGATGTGGGGACGAGTTTGGGGCGAGGAGCGATTGAGTTGTGGCATGCTGACTGACCCTCACCTCCCATTATATTCCCGCCAGGACCTCCCTTCCCTCCCTCCCACAGCACGGTGAGCCGCAGGAGACGCAGCCAGGGGATGCAGGATGACCCCCTCCCCCCAGATACCACCACCACCACCACTCTCTCCTCATGTGTTACCACTAGAGTCGTCCTTCTTCACCTCCTTCCCCCTAATCCTCACCCCCTTCACCACCGACCTCCTAACACACCCTCTGTCACCCAGTGCTAATTAGAATATCAATATCAACAATGTTCTAATGACTAGGTAGCAACGTGTAGGATATTTTGCCTGTGGAGGGGAGAGACGCGGTAAGGTGAGGTGGGGCGGGACAGGGTGAGGTGGGGCGGGGCAGGGTGGGATGAGGTGGGGTAGAGGACCATCAAGGGGAACGTGGACGTAATCTGCTTGTGGTAGGCATGATCCCCCCCAGATGATCAGGCGGCCACTGTTGACCCGCCGCGGGCCAGCTGTGGACACGGACTCTGACACACGTACTCCCCTCACAATCCCAAACGCAGCACCAAAAGAGGATTTCTGTACCGAGAGACGAAACGGCTTGTTGATAGCTGGCTGGCTGGCTCTGACGGACGGCACCCCAAAGGCAGTCTCCATTGGATACCTCAAAATCAGTACAAAAACATAAATAAAAACACTTCCCTCCTTACCGTTTCATTATAGCTCCTCTCCGCCTTTATTTTATCTATCAAGAACACTGAAAAGAATTAAGATGATAAGAAAGTAAACAGAGCTAGGTAGAAGAATTAAAATGGCTCTTGGTGGGTGTAATTAAGGAGATATTTTTGGATAACTTGAGTGAGATACAGTACATACGGCTTTTGTTCTTTTAATGAGTATTTTCTTAGATATTGTCATAACTCACACACACACACACACACACACACACACTACTACTACTACTACTACTACTACTACTACTACTACTACTACTACCTTTTTTTTTCTTTTTTTTTTGTAACGTGGCCTCCAGCCTCCCCCAATAGCCACACCTTCGCCACCATTTAATTACCTTAATATTAAATATCCTAATACATAAGTAGCTATCCTATCTGTGTTAAATTAGTTGAGCTGCAGATCTAAGCGGCATTCAGTGACAGTAGCCTCATAGTCAATATCTGCAGCAGTTGTCGGAGTTGGGGCAGAAGCTCTCGTTCCCCTGAGGCAGAGCAAAGCCGACCGAAGGAGAGAGAAAGACAGTCGACATCTCATCCAGGCTGTAACATAACTTCTGGGCTGCTGCTTCTGTTCGGAGATCACCTCCGCGAGTCTGGCGTAGAAACATCTTGCACTTGGTCCCATCCCACCAGAGGTTATGAACACTAGAGGAGTGAAGCTGCCCTGATCAACGTTTTGAATTCTCTCTCCATATACCCTTCTCTTGTCGTTCTCGTTCCTCCTATGTGCAGCATCAAGAGCTAGGTTACGGTGACATGCGGCCATGGGATCAAAAATCCTGATGTCGAAGAAAGCTCGCTGTCCCCGCGTCCAGAATCCTCGAGCACTGACATCCACACGGGCTTCGTTAGATGTGTTTGAAGTCCTGTGTTGGAAGATCTCACCATCCAATGGAAGGAGGGTTGGTTCTACCATAACATCCCGGCAGATTTCCTTCAACATATTTACTGTGAGGTCCCTTACCTCGTCATGCCTCATGCATATGAAGCCCCCCTTCTTGCACACCATGGCGTGATCGCCATCATAGGAAGAGCCACACATGCATTGGGAGGGCAAACCTTCTACTGGCCGACCGTACCTTAGAGCAAAGGCATCTGTAAATTCTTGTTTATTAAGACTGAAACCATTTGCCCTTACCGGTAACGTAGTTAACCAGTTCGAGGCGCCCACCTCCTGCGCTATCGCTACTTTTTTTTCAAATTTTCTGGTACCTGCAGCAACAGTTGCTGCAACTTATCATTTTGGCAGTGCTGTCGATCTGTCGTAATGGACCTACGAATCTTATTTACTTCACTGGTATCCACTTCCTTTGTTGCATTCTGGGCTATTATGTGGTCCGTGAGGGCTGCCGTGAGCTTAAGTGAATTTTGATGTTCAGTGGCAGCAATCTCCTCTGGATTTCTTAGTCCCATCCCTCCCAGTCTTGATGGAAGTGCAAGAAGTGCTCTTTCTGCTGGGGTTAAGTCAGGGTGTTTCACTAATTTAGGAATGAAAATGTCACTGATAACTTCTTCCAGAGGGTGGAGGAGGGGTCCGATATCAGGGATAGTACGCATCAGGTAGTTCCAACGATGCTTGACTCCACTCAATCATCCAGCTATGATACAATGATATGAGTTATTAAGGATGTCACCTAGGTTGGAGAGTTCTGAGGTGACTATAGAGGCTGAAACGGGACCGGCAGAGTCGATCACAGATGTTGGGCATGTGGGGGTCTACATCTAGTGCGGGAGGGGCGGTGGCAGCGTCTTTCCGGCGTTGGCGCTTGTCTGCCTCGTTATGCAATCGGGTTAACTCAAAAGCATTGACACCTTCTTGTGTGGTGATCCTCCAAGCGTTACGATGTGGAGTAATCATCTCCCAGGTGAGGGGGTCGATTTGGCACTTTTTCAGGTTTGTCTTAAGACTATCCTTATACCTTTACAGTTGCCCGCCAGCGTTACGTTTTCTATTCGTTAGGTAACTGTAAAGTAGCTGCTTTGGCAGTCTACTGTCGTCCATGCGGGTAACATGGCCAGTCCAGCGTAGTTGTTCATGGATAATTTTAGCCTCGATGCTTCTACAGTTGGTGTCAGCAAGAATACTGGCATTTGTTCTCTTGTCTTTCCAGCGAACTCGGAGGATGGAACATAGACTATGTTGGTGAAAGTTTTCAAGTGCCTTGAGGTGCCTCCTATATGTGACCAATGTCTCGCTGCCATATAGCAGGGTGGGGAGGACCACTGCTCGATATACATGTAACTTTGTAGATAATTTCAGCTCCCCACAGCTGAAGACACGGTTTTGGAGTCTGCCAAAGGCTTGAGATGCACATCTGATCCGATGCTGAATCTCTTCATCACCATCATCAATATTTATAAGAACAAGGGAGACCAGTCAGACTGTGGAAACTACCGCTGAATCTCGCTGCTGTCCGTAGCTGGCAAGATTATCCCCCGAGTCCTCCTAAACAGACTTCTTCCTGAGGCAGAAAACTTCCTCCCAGAATCTTAATGTGGCTTTAGACCTTCACGTGGCACCACTGGCATGATCTTTGCTGCCTGCCAGATGCAGGAAAAGTGCAGAGAACAATGTCGTGACCTGTACATGGCTTTCATCGACCTAACCAAGGCCTTCGACTCCGTCAACAAGGAAGGCCTCTGGTGGACCCTCAGCCGTTTTGGCTGCCCACTAAAATTCATCGCCATTGTGAGGCAACTCCACGATGGCATGAACGGCAGTGTCCTGCACAATGGCACCCAGTCTGAGTTCTTCCCCATTCAAATGGGGGTAAAACAAGGATGTGTACTGGCACTAACTCTCTTTTCCATTTTCTTGGCTGCCTTCCTTACTCGTGTCAGTGCCAATTTAGCCGGTGGGGGTGGACATAGAGTATCGGGTGAAGGGTCTTTTCAACATAAGACGACTCCAGACAGGAACAAAGGTGTCGGCAGCTTCCATTACTGAACTTCAGTATACAGACGACCTCACCCTTGTTGCTCACACTGAACACGACCTACAGGAGAGCCTGAACACATATGCAGAGGCGTATGCACACTTCGGCCTTGAGGTGAATGTACGTAAGACTTAGATTCTCTTTCAACCTGCCCCTGGTTCAGCCACACCTCCAGCATCCATCCAGCTTAACGGTACTGCCCTCTCTAATGTTACCCACTTTCGGTATCTCGGCTCCCACCTGTCCACCACCGCGGAACCACACACACACACACACACTGTCGCAAGACCAATTATATTCTTTCATAATTTTAATGTGTTATGATTGTGTATTTCACGTTGTTGTTGTTGTTGAGATATAACCGACTCCGCCTCCCCCCTTAACAACGTCATCAGCGGTGTTCCTATAATGTTGTGTTACCAGGACCAGTAGTTACTAATTTAGTTACGTAAAACAGTGCCGGAGGTGCCATGAGAATGAATCAGCTGCCTCATGGTCTCCATACTATAGGGGCCTCTACAGTGTTGTTTTTCATCCTAATAGCATACTTTGATCCTATGTAATGTAAATAATATATACATATATTATATACTATATATCTCTTACACTAAATAGGTAAAATATTTGGAAGTTGCCAAGCACGGAATTCTATATTGATTTATATATAGGGAGATAGAGCAAAAGTAAGAGACCCGACACATTACAGAGGGGAGCAAACACCCAAGCCACTAGACCTTATCATAACAAACGAGGAGGGTATGGTGGCCAAACTGGAACACCTTGCCCCAGTTGGCACCAGTCACCATACAGTGTTGTCATTCAGATTTAACTGTTACCTAGTTCAGGATAAGGCCAGGCCAAGGTGCAAATATTGCAAGGGAAATTACAACGGGATGAGGGAAGAGATGAGGGGTACCAACTGGCCTGACTCATTGAGGCACAAGAACGCAGACACTACGCTGAATATCATAACTAGTAAAGTGACCCATTTGATCGATAAATATATACCCAAGACCAAACCCAGTGCCTCTAGGAGTATGAGGGGATCCCTACACATGAACTATGCGGCGATCGACAAAGTTAAGAAGAAAACCCAGAAATTCAAGACGTGGGTTGGGTCAAACGATAAGCAGTGAGCTCTTTCAAGACAAGACTTCACCAACACTGGGGCGGGTTCAGGTACATTCAGGAGCCGGTGCATGCCCAGTACTTGCCAACAGTGCGTACCAGAGACGTGACCGATCGCACAAGCGGCTAACGAGCCGATCTTTTGGTGAAGAGGATAAAAGAAAAGGAAAAGTAATCAGAGACGTAACCGAAAGCCCAAGCGGCTAACGAGCCTATCAGTGGTGAAGAGGATAAAAGTAAAAGTTCACAGTGTGAGATGTCTGACTGCTTCCACAGGCCTAATTCACCAACCCTGCAGGAAAGACATGCAATACTCGGCTCATTTGCCTCACGTTTCAGTAAGCTGAACGTTATTTTACCCGGACAAGTTAACACGGAGAAGACGGAATAATGATACGCTTCTAAAATTAATCTGCACGACATGAAGCCGACACTATGACAGCATTCAACACGTGTCTTCGCCCGCCACCCATCCTCCACATTTTGAAAGGCTCCTACGATAATGGCCCTTGTAACTGAAAACTAAGATTGTACAGTACCTAATTGGCTGACTTAACCCAGAGAAATGTAACAACATAAATTAACGCAGAGAATAGTTAAGAATTTCTCTGGATGATCCAGAGTGCAATTTTACATCAACATTTACTAGGAATATTCATCGCACGACCCACTCCGAATCTAGAACTACCGAACCTTACCGCACACGAACTGTTTACAACACACGAAATAAACAAACAGCGCACTCTAAATCATCATCCATAAATTTATCAACATATGCCTTATAAAATATATGCCTTATAATTCAGTGGTAAGCGTAAAAGTGCTACTCTTGTAAAGCCTCTGTGGCAATGTGGTTTCTTTAGTCAACAGAAAGATGCCTGGCGGTTAACACACTCTCATGATGTGTAATATTGGACATTTTAGGATCAAACTTTTATTACATGATGATTTAGTATTTAGTGATGATTTGGAGGCGTTAATACAACCACCAGTATGGATGGAGGTGACCGCAGGTGGAGCCTTAGAGGTGCTGTGTGGTCACGCGGTGATGTGGCCTGATCCTGTTAATTCCAGGCAGGGCGGCGCTCTTGTCTTTGTCTTCAGTAATAGACCAGTCAGGTGGCTTGTTATCGTGCCTAAAGGAACGTGATCCAGCGTGAAGGTCGTGCGTGCTGGCAGAGAGGGCGTGAGTTGCCTTCTCGGAGACATTGATTGCTAGTTTTTGTAGCGGACTTTCTCTGCTTTCGTGTTACGTTCTGTTGTGTGCATGACCGAGAGATTTACCGCCTTGCTGCACACAGATCTACGGATTATTACATACATAAAAACAGTTCACATTTGCGTTCTTCAATAGTGTGGAAATTTACGAAATTATACCAGTAGCAAAATTACGAGCGTAGATCTGGAGAAATATTGTCAGGGGAGTGTGGAAGCCTAGCGTGCTGGGCGGGAGGGGGTCAGCTAGCAGGACACACCTACACAACACAGTAATGAGCTGCACCAACCTACACACAAACACTAACACACATACAGTCATCTGTACGTCTCGCGTGAGCTTTATGTTATTATAAATTATATCTTTTACTTTGTCAGTTGGATAATTTGTTTGCTTTCCACACAGGCCTTTGTTTTCCCTTCCCGAATGATTTTGGCATGTAGTTAATTCTCACGGTGTTATGGACCGTTTACATAACTCAGTTAGTCAGGTATGGAGTGACTGGCGTAGACAAAATAAGAGTTGCATTTAGTAAGCAGTTGTAGCCAATTTTGTGCACATATAAACATCTCCCAATACAACCAATATAGAAAAATATGAATAACAAAAAGCTTGTCAACAACAGTGCCTACCTGTGAACTCTGATTTTTTTTTATAATCTTGGCTTTCTTGCAGACTAAGAACCTAAAATAACCACAACAACTATAACTACTTAACACTACTTAATAACCGTGGTTGTTGAAATACTTAACCACAACAACAAAACACCTATGCATTAGATGTATATATATATAACCTAAAAAATTTATTTTATGCGAGCGATGCGTAGCAGAACAAACCGACTGATCTACCTGTTAATGAGCTGACCAAAGGCATTAAGAATAAATTAAAGTACTGTATGCGTTAAGTAAAGTAAACGTTGAATAAAGTATACGTTGAGTTAAGTAAACGTTGAGTAAAGTAAACGTTGAGTTAAGTAAACGTTGAGTAAAGTAATGAAGTAATGTAAAACACAAGTAAACTCCCATAACGTGAACAATGGTTTCATGGTTGTAAATTCTTGTCTTGTCTGTCCGTTTTTTCCTCTCCCTGTCTGTCTGTCTATTTTTGTCTGTCTGTCTGTTCCTCTGTGTGTGTGTGTGTGTGTGTGTGTGTGTGTGTGTGTGTGTGTGTGTGTGTGTGTCCGTTCCTCTGTATGTTCGCTCCTTCGTCTGTATGTCTGTTCCTCCGTCTGTGTCCATTTCTTCGTCTGTATGTCCATTCCTTCGTTTGTGTGTCCGTTCTTTCATCTGTATGTCCGTTCCTTCGTCTGTATGTCCGTTCCTTCGTCTGTATGTCCGTTCCTTCGTCTGTCTTTTCATTCCTTTGAAATGTTGACAACTTGACACCGACTGACCAGAGGCTTGATGTAGAGATAAATTACGTGCACTGCGCCTGACATACTGTAGGCCACTAGCCTTGGTACTGTACCTGGGCGTCTGCAAGGGGAGCAGTTGCCCGTCGCCTGGATCAAACTTGTGTCAAAGGGAAACACTGTTTGGTTGGGTCAGACAAGCAGGTACAGTATGTGAGGTTTGGGTATGTTATAGGTTAGTTACCTCAGGTAACTGAGGTTAAGGTTGTTAGGTTAAGGTTATGTTTTGTCAGGTTAGGGTTATGTTTACATAAGAACAGGTTTGCTGACTTGCTTTGGTGGGGCGGAGGCGTCCCACGTCAAGGACCTGGAGGCTGGAAGGGTGTGGGGTGTACTGCTTGCCACAAGGCGAGAGAGGAGCTGCTTCAGGGGTGACTGAACTGTGAAAGGGGTTGATGAAGTTAATGTTCTTCACGTCGAACCCTAATGCCACCAAACATATAGAGGTGACGTGTTGTGCTGCGTTACCTCAGAGTACAAAGTGTACTGCTTATTCATACCGGCAATATCTTTCAGTCAGAGATGACTTCCCTCGCTGCAATGTCACCTGGAATATATGCGTTTCTCTTTCTTAATGCTTCCCACACAGTGTGTGTGTGTCAACATCACATCAGTCCCTCAACATAATAATTGCAGGATTAATCCCAACAACAACCACACAATCTGTCTGTCATCAACACTAATCAAGATTCGGAGCGAGGGTCCAGCCAGTCAGGTGTAGCTCCCGCTTCTCTAAAGCAAAAAATTAACTCAACAAACTGTATGGGCGGCAGTCACGTCAAATGGCTAATGTTGAAAAAAAATACCAAGAACATGAACAAAACGATTGAAAACCTAACTTACCCAAATCTATCCTGGGGTCGGTAGGTTTGGTTAGGTTAGGGTAGAGTACCTTAGGTTAAGCTCAGCTTCTTCAAAAAATTGTTGGGGGAATGCTGTTATGTTTGTGGTATTTTTCTAGTAATGGATAACTCGCCTAGGTCACACGCAGAGGGGAGAGGTTCGTCGCATCTGCAGTATAATTCTTAATAATCTTCAAAAGATATGATAACATTCCCTGGCTAATTTGTATTTACGTATAATTTTGTTAATTTGAATCTGAAAATTTACGACAACCTTTAAGGAAACAAAACTAACCCGAGAATAGTGTATTATCCGGAGCGCGGTGCAATTTAAAAATCATGGTTTATATTATTTAAAATTTTCACCTTAACTGAGTCGGTCATATTCGTCTTTGAGCCTCCAAGGGCGAAGAAAATGTAATAGTAAGAAGTTTTGTAAATCTCCGCTCAGGTGACGTCAAGTACTGTGGTAATGGATCCGTCATTCTGTCTGGTCCCCAACACAGAGAGAGTGCTATCTCATGTTTTTAAGTGTTGAGGCGCAGTAATAACATTATCATACTGCAGGGCCGGCCTTAAGCCAATTGGACCAATTGCTCCCAATTGGGCCCCGCGCTCGAGTAATCTACTCTAGGCTCATCAAGTACACACAACAACACATTGCAATATATCTGTAACACCATATCATTTCACAGTCACTAAAACAAGTGGTATTGTAACTATGTACTTTTCAGAGGTGATCTACACATTTTGTTTGTTACTTGTAGGCTTAGGCCTACATGTATGCAATTTTATATTAAAATGTATCTTAGGTCTGTTTGGTCCATTAACTCGCATGCACTTTTTAAGCGCACATTTTGATTACTTTCCATTCTACCATAGAGATATAAAGTCTATAATAGACTTTATTTATATTTCTATGATTCTACAGACCTTGGCTGGGAACCTGGGGCCTACCAGCCTGACCAGCATAATATGTAAAGTACTTGAGAGTATTATCAGAGATGCCGCAATGGAACATCTAATACGAAACAACCTTGTAAAGGATTGCCAACACGGTTTTATGCCGGGGCGCTCCTGCTTAACACAATTGCTCAAGGTATTGGATATTTGGACCCATATTCTGGAACAGGGTGGTAATATCGACAATATTTACCTAGATTTTGCCAAGGCTTTCGACAGTGTACCCCACGAAAGGCTGAAAATCAAACTGGAAGGGTACGGAATTCGGGGAAATGTCCAAGCGTGGATAGAAGACTTTCTACATGACCGCAAGCAGTGTGTGGTGATTAATGACACGAAATCGTCATCTGTACCTGTAACAAGCGGGGTACCACAGGCAGTGTATTGGGCCCGCTGTTGTTTGTTTGTTTCATAAATGACATGCCTGACGTTGTACATTCCTCCATACAAATGTTTGCCGATGACTCCAAGTTATTTCGGGAAATTAAGAACCAAGCGGACCGTGAAGAGCTGCAGAAGGACCTCTGTAGGATCCAGGAATGGTCGAAGAAATGGCTGCTGAGATTCAATGTCACGAAGTGTAAGATGATGCACCTGGGACGTACCAACGGTAAGGAGGCGTATCATATGTCCCAACGGGATGAAGAAACTGCACAAGTTGAGACTGTATGTGAGAAGGACCTAGGTGTGTATGTTGACAATGAGCTGAAGTTCTCGGGCCATTGCGAGAAGAAGGTAAATCAGGCAAATAAATTATTGGGTCATATAAGAAGGTCGTTCAGATATCTAGACGGTCCGTCCCTCGTAACGATCTTCAGGAGAGAAGTGCTTCCCCATCTGGAGTACTGTCACCCCATCTCCCTCAGAGATTGGAGCGCCTGAACTTGCCTAGCTTATACTACAGACGGGCAAGGGGGGACCTAGTTGAGGTATATAAGCATCTCAGGGGGCACTACTCAGTTGAGTGTCCTTACTTGGAGCTGGCGGACGCTCGCCCCACAAGGGGTCACAGCTCAAGATTGAAGAAGCCGCAAGTCCAGAAAACTGTGAAGGCAAACTTTTTCGGAGTGAGGGTTGTAAACTATTGGAACAATCTACCAGAGAGTGTTGTGATGGCACCGAGTGTGAGCTCTTTCAATACAAGACTTGACGAACACTGGAGCGGGTTCAGGTACGATCAGGAGCCGGTGCATGCCCAGTATTTGCGTGACAGAGACGTGACCGATCGCCCGGGCGGCTATCGAGCCGATCTTTTGGTGAAGAAGATAAATGAAAAGGAAAAGTAATCAGAGACGTGACCGATCACCCAAGCGGCTAACAAGCCGATCAGTGGCGAAGAGGATAAAAGTAAAAGTAAAAGTAAAAGTAAAATTGTTCCCAATTGGGCCCCGCACCTCCTAAGGTCAGCCCTATTATGACAATAACAACGTACCTGCTAAGATTCAATGTCACGAAGCGTAAGAGGATGCACCTACAGGTAGGTAGCACCAACAGTTAGGAGGCGTATCACATGACCCAACAGGACGAAGAAACTTCATTAGTTGAGACCGAATGTGAAAAGGACCTGGGTGGGTATGTCAACAAAGAACTTAAGTTCTCGGGCCATTGTGAGAAGGTGAATCAGGCAAAGAAACTAGTAGGTCTTGTAAGAGTCGTTGAGATGTCTAGACCGTCCATCCTCGTAACGCTCTTCAAGAGTGAGGTGCTTCCCCGCTTGGAGTACTGTCACCCCGGCTGGTCCCTGAGATATACTAGAGACTGTCAATTGATTGAAAATGTTCAAAGGAGGGCCACCAGACTGGTGCCTGCTCTACGGAATTTCAGTTACCCAGAGAGATTAGAACGCCTGTAACTGCCTAGATTATAACACCTGCGACTGCCTAGTTTATATTACAGACGGGCAAGGAGCGACCTAATTGAAGTGTATAAACATCTCAGAGGGCACTCCTCAGCCGAATTTACATACCTAGAGCTGGCGGACGCCGGCCCCATAAGGAGTCACAGAAAACTGTGATAGCAAACTTTTTCGAAGTGAGAATTGTGAAGTCTTGGAACAATCTGCTTGAGAGTGTTGTGACGGCACCGAGTGTGAGCTCTTTCAAGACCAAACTTGACCAACATTAGATATATTCAGGAGTCCATACATGTCCAGCACTTGTCAACAGTGTGTGACAGAGCTCATACATGTCCAGCACTTGTCAACAGTATGTGACAGAGCCCATACATGTCCAGCACTTGTCAACAGTGTGTGACAGAGCTCATACATGTCCAGCACTTGTCAACAGTATGTGACAGAGCCCATACATGTCCAGCACTTGTCAACAGTATGTGACAGAGCCCATACATGTCCAGCACTTGTCAACAGTGTGTGACAGAGCTCATACATGTCCAGCACTTGTCAACAGTGTGTGACAGAGCTCATACATGTCCAGCACTTGTCAACAGTATGTGACAGAGCCCATACATGTCCAGCACTTGTCAACAGTGTGTGACAGAGCCCATACATGTCCAGCACTTGTCAACAGTGTGTGACAGAGCCCATACATGTCCAACACTTGTCAACAGTGTGTGACAGAGCCCATACATGCCTATTACTTGTCACAGTTCCAACTCTTCCAGTGGTTGGCACGTTTTGTAAGTGGCAGATCTGTGTCTGTTTACATCATAGTAAAACTCTTGGAATGGCCAAAGGAACCTCGCAATAATAGGCAGACTAAGGATGTTAAGTAAATATTCCACTTTTTTTATCTGAATACAAGCATTTCTTGCATCGTTGGCTCCAACCTGCTATTTGCTAGACGGTGACGGTGTGGCGGGTTGTTGTGACCTAAGGAAAAGGAGGGGGTGGGGGGTCTCTTTGCCGGGTAGGGGAGAGGTGAACCGACATACCTCATGTTTAGTTATGTGTCATCAATCCGTGAATGCTAATAATTTAAATGGTTTTATGTAATGTTGTGATAAACCAATAAAACGTTATTGTATCCAGTTTTCTTCATTGTGTGGACATTAGCCATACTTTCCATGCTGATTGGTTTTTTTTGTTTGCCAAATGTTTTATTGATATACGTTTGCTGTAAGCCGGAAGAATGTACTGTATCATACTGGGGGAATAAATATGCTGATAATAATAATTGATGATACAATTACGTCACGTAGCACTTGTGGTTAAGGCGTAAAATGGGTGACATGACAACAACATGGCTGACCACACTAAGACTGTTTTAGAATAGGAGGCGTTATGTCATTGTGAGATGGATGGGTATAATGAAGTTTAGCTACGTTTAAAAAGTTATATCTAAGCTCCCCTCCATGGTCACCTCTTGTTAGATTTGTCTGTCTTCCAGTCACATAACACCAAGTTCGGTCGGTCACGTCCCTGTTACACAATGTTGGCAGACACTGGGCATGTACTGGCTCCTGAATGTATCGGAACCCGCTCCACTGTTGGTTAAGTCTGGCCATGAAAGAGCTCACACTCGGTGCCGTCACAACACTCTCTGGCAGGTTGTTCTAAGAGTTCACAATTCTCATTCGAAAAAGTTTGCCCTCACAGTTTTCTGGGCTTGTGGCTTCTTCAACCTTGAACGTCCACCAGCTCCAGGTATGTATTTCAACCGAGTAGTTGCCCTCTGAGATGTTTATACACTTCGATTAGGTCATCTCTTGCCCGTCTGTAGTATAAGCCGGCGTTCTAATCTCTCTAGGTAGCTGAAGTTCCGTAGAGCAGGCACCAGTCTGGTGGCCCTCATTTTGACATTTTCAATCAATTGACAGTCTCTAACACATCTCGGGGACCAGACGGGGTGACAGTACTCCAGACGGGGAAACAACTCACTTTTGAAAACCTTCTTATAAGACCTACTAGCTTCGTTGGTTGATTCACCTTCTTCTCACAATGGCCCGAGAACTTAAGTTAATTGTCAACATACACACTCAGGCCCTTTCCACATTCGGTAATATCGATTGAACATTGAAAGCTTTCATGTTTTCTGGTAACGATGATATCAGAAAGGTCTCAACGCTGTCTGGTAACAATGGTGGTACTATATTTTTTTAGGTAATATTGAAAAATTTTGAGGGTCCTAATGTTTTCTTGATAACACTGATACCTAGAGGGGTCTCAACTCACTGTAACACTCCCCTTTCCCCTTATCTCCTTCCCCCCTCCCCTTCCCTTTCCCCCACTTCCTGACCCTTCCCCTTCCGTCATACCCATTCCATTTCCTCCCTTCCCCTCCCCTATCTTAGATGAGTTGCCGTGGTCCTACCCATTACACACTTCCAATCAGATGAGAGAGAGAGAGAGAGAGAGAGAGAGAGAGAGATAGAGAGAGATATATAAAATTTTATATTATTCAGATTTATTTAATTTTGTATGCTATTAAATCTGACTTAAATCGTGATGCTATTAAATCTGACTAATACCTTGATGCTATTAATCTGACTTAAATCTTGATGCTATTAAATCTGACTTAAATCTTGATGCTATTAAATCTGACTTAAATCTTGATGCTATTAAATCTGACTTAAATCTTTACATTATTAGAAGTGATTTCAATATTCAAGTAAATAGCAATAACACGTTTTAACTCTAACCGTGGTAGTCCATGTGTTTACCTAACCTAACCCAACCTAGCCTAACCTAACCTTACCTAACCAAACCTATCCTAACCCTACCTAACCTAACCCAACCATTTTGGGCTTGTCTGACCCAACTAGTAATGTTCTCTTCCGGTGAGGGTGTTTTGTTGTTAGTAGCTGAGTGTAAACAGTGACTAGGTGAGGGATATTAGTTGGCGGTGAGTGTGACAGCTGAGAGACAAACAGACAGACAGAGACAGATAGACAAATGGAGAAATAGAGAAACAGATTGACAAACAGAGAAACAGATTGACAAACAGAGAAACAGATAGACCAACATATAACCAGACAAACAGATAAACAGATAGACAACGGATGCACGTAACAACAGGAATCTGAGTTTCTTGATTGTCTGCTCTAAAAATCAGATCAGGAACATGAGGAAGAAATTTATTATTGAAATGAAAGGCTTATAAAATTAAGTTATATTTCTAACACTGGAAATGTACTCAGATAGAGAGTCGTTAATAAGTTGTTTTATTATTATTATTATTATTATTATTATTATTATTATTATTATTATTATTATTATTATTATTATTATTATTATAACATTAAAAGCATATCATTTCGACAACGAGACGAAACATACTTGAGAATTTATCCCCAATTACAACTGTATCTTCGTGTATTTTATCTAAACAGCCTGTATTAATTTAACAATATTTCTTTTTTGTTTTTGTTTCGATGTCTTATAAAATTACAGTAATTGTGTCGGTGTCACTTGTCATCTGCGCCGTAATCCTGTACCACTTGGCCACCGTCACCCTCGACTGGTGGCGTGTGAGCCTCCAGCACGACCTTCTGGAGGCTCACAAGAGGAGCCTCTGCCCCATAATGGTGGCCCTTAGAAAAATGCCTCTCGTGGGCAGGGCTTTTATCAGCAGTGATCCTCAGTTGACCCCAGGAGAGCATGAGGGCTGGTGGACTTCGGTGCCCCTTGTGAAAAACCTCCTGTGCGTGGTACACCTACGCCGAGCTCTGGGAGATGTTAACACCATTGAGGGTCGGTATATGATGGGCCTTTGCATCTTGGGTTACATCCTTACCACCATCCTCTTCTTGGTGAATGCAGGTCTTATCATAGCTACCGTCCACAAGATATACAAAATATACATTCAATCTTGTAAAAAGGACGAGACGCCAAAGTGTGAGGAGGTGCAGGCAGCAATCACCACCCCTTCACCTGAACCTTCTACCTCCTTCCTCGAGCACTCGACCCCCTCACCCAAACCCCTCATCCCACACCCCCCACCCCAAAATACGTTCACCCCACCTCCTGGGGTAATTAATTGGAGTTATGTCGTGTTTTGGTAATCCCCTCCCCACCTCCCAAACCCTCATACCATGGGCCTCATTCATACGTGTGTGAGGTGCACGTTCACCTAAAACATCTTATTTCTTTTTTTTTGCAACAGTAAATAATTCCTTATCTATATTAGTTAAGTTAGATAAGTTGATAATTGTTTAGTTTACTTTGTGAATTACACCTTTTATTTTTATTATTATAATTATTTAGTATTTTATTTTTTGCCTTTTGTTCGTATTTATCCTTATTTATTTACCTTCTTCCGGGAGGGGGGTGTTGAACAGAGATGATGATGATGATGATACAGGAATATTGTAAGTGAAGGGGATAATTATAGTGACTTGAGGCGCACGACTCGGTGTGTGGGACGAGAGTAAATAACGTCTCCGGGAGTGTACGAGAGAGAGAATAACTGGCTGATTGACTCACTGATTGACTGACTCACTGACTGACTGGTTGATTGACTGACTCACTGACTGACTGGTTGATTGACTGACTCACTGACTGACTGGTTAATTGACTGACTCACTGACTGATTAACTGAATGATTGAATAACTATCTTACTGGTTGACTGACTGATTTACTAATTGACTGACTAGTTGATTGGCTTGGCTGACTGACTGACTGACTTATTGAATGTATAACTGAATGACTGAGCCAACTAGAGCCTCCTCTCTAACACTACTACTACTTTGCTGTCACTCGAAATCGAGTATGACGATCATCCAGCTATAATACAATGATATGAGTTATTAAGGATGTCACTTTCTTTGGTGAGCTCTGAGGTGATTAAAGAGGCCGATACGGGACCGGCAGAGTTGTCCACAGATGTTGCACGTGTGGAGGGCTACATCTAGTGCGGGAGGGGCGGCGGTAGCGTCTTTTCTGGCGCTGGCTGCTGGCTGTCTTGGTATGTAGTTGGGCTTGTAGTGGATACCTCCCCTACAAACGCTGTTTGTCGCTGAGTAGCCGACCCCGCGATTTCCCCAGTGTATGCCTCGTGGTCTAGGTCAACCAGCGCCGCCTTACATGACGGAGGTCAACTATTAAGCCACGCCTACCTCGTGGTGACCTCTCTCTTTTCTACCTACACCAACCAGCCAGCAACACCTCCTCCTCCTCCGCTGCCTGGCGGTACTCGCTCCCGCCGGCGAGCATGGCGACCCACAAGCTTGTCCTCCTCTGAGCACCCTCACCAACCAGCTCTCTCTACATCACGCTTGTAACCACGCTGCCACTTCCCAGCACCAAGCTGCACTGTACATCCAATACAATATGTATACAGAGAGCACATTGTGAGTTTCCTTTCTCCATCCCATCCTGAGTGTGAACCCAAACATCCCGCACCCCACAGGCTCTTGGAGAGAGACACAGGAACCACCTTTCGACCACTCGACCGACAAGAGGCGGTGGAAGGTGTTGTAATTCTGTGGTAGGTTAACTCACCCAGACTAGGTAGGTTACCTATCGTATATCAAAAGGTGGCTTGTCCACTTTGCCCCCTCCACAATGAGGGCACATAGGGTAAGGATACGCTCCCTTGACGGGGGTGTAGCCGAACCACGGAAAAACTCACTAGCCGAACTGCTCGGAGCAACACTACTCATAAAGATTACGAGCCTCATTACCACCAAGGATTCATTCATCGCCCTCTGCCTGACTGAGCAGGACGTTGACACCTTGCTATCTAACGACAGCATAAAGCAATTGAAGAAGCAGCGATTCGAAGTCGTATTCCCACCACAACTAAGAGCCAGGAAGACCGTAGCAGTTAAGAGACTGGACAGGACCATCACTGAAGAAACTAGTGAACAACAACTGATATTAGACCTGGAACAAAGAAACCAATGGGCCAAAGTAGAGGAGGTAGTTAAACTACCTAAACTATCATCTATGCTGAAAATTAGGTTTCAGGGCATAGGAATGGCACAAAAGGCAACACAGGAAGGATTCTGTCTCTCCTACTACCATATAGGTAACAACCAAGTCGAACAGGAAGAATTTTTCCCCATCACGCCATGCTGGAACTGCTACAAACATACACACTTAGCCAGGGACTGCCCCAACAAAAACACTAAATACTGCCCCGAATGCACGGAAGTGGGGCACACATTTCGGGAGTCCAAGAGTAGAGAAATTCCTAGGTGCCTGAACTGCCAGGGAGACCACAGAACACTGGCAGCACGCTGTCCAGTATGGAAAGAGATAGTAAAAGTAAGGAAGGAAATTTAAAAGGAAAGGGCACAGAAAAAGCAAAACAGGACCTACTCGGCGGTAGCCAAATTGACAAAGGAAACAACTTAAGTCCTTGAAAAGGTAGCCTCACAACCCCCAGCCCAACAACTTATAGTGCTCAACCTGGGAAGTCAAGTGTCGGTTAAAATCATGACGGCAATAATACACGCCCACCTCTTGAATATTGCCAAACTAGAATGTTTTGCTAAAAGGGTAAAGGAAATGTTACGCGACAAATAACCTCCCAGACATGGAATTCCCCAACGACGTTCCCTCCTCAGAAGTCTTCAACCTGAACTACAAATCAGCGGAAACCACCACTCAGGCGCATGACACCCAATCACAAGCCAATTCCGACATAACCCCCCAACCAGAAAGTAGTGAAGAGGGGATGGAGGAAGACGAAGAAGAGCAGGAATCCGCTTTACAACATGAATCTGTGATACAACCTGAACAAGCGATCATATATAGCACCCATATAAAGAACAAAATGGGAAACGTGGCACCACCACCGTCACCAAGAAAAATTACTGAGAATTAGGACCTCGGTGAGGTGTAAACCTGCTCAGCCCCCGAAATAGTCTCAACCGAGAGACTACTGACAGAGATAAGGGAAGGAAGAGTAAAATATACATATACAGCTAAGAATCTAGAAGATCACCACATAGCAACATTAATTAAGAGAGGAAGAATCCTGACCAAATATAACAGAATAGAAAAGGTGGAGCAATCCAAGTACAGAAAAATCCGCCTCGGCCTGCACACGGCGAGAAGGTCTTCAGGAGAACATCGATCATCAAAAATGCCTCAAACTAGCTCGAGACATCATCATTCATAATCAACAGACTTAAAATAATTCAGCATAATGTACTGACCTGGACCACATCAATAGCTCACGAATTATACAGCATACTCATATATCGTACCCTGGACCCAGACGTCATTATATTAAATACTCACGGCAAGGGTAATTCAAATAAAATCAAGATATTCAATTACACAGTATACCAAAAAAAAAAAAACAGCCAAAATCCATTACATGATGGAATAGCCATAGCAATTAAACGAAGTATAAAACATAAAATCCATGGTACATTTCAAGAACACTTTCTGGCAATTGAAATTAACAGCACCACAGGTCCAATCATAATCAGCAGGTGCTGATTATAATCAGCACCTGCTACCTCCCTCCAAGACGACCTATCTTTCCAATAGCGGACATGCTCAGATTGATGAGGAGGAATATACCTGCATACTTTCTGGGTGATCTCAACGCTAGACACCGCATACTAGGACACCATACCAACAACGCAGTAGGCCAGGTCCTGAACACACTAGTGAGCCACGGCAACGTGGTACACCTCGGACCGGAATTCCCCACGTACATTAGAGCAGGCCACACAGGATATCCAGACATCGTGTTAACAAATCAACACCACCACCTAAACATACTACTCGAACCCGGCCCAATATCCACGAATGATCATCTCCCTATCATAGCCACAGCCCCAATACAGATCCCGGCCAGGCTAAGTTTCAACTATAACCGAGCTAACTGGGAAAACTTCAAACGAGAATTAAACAACCTGCAACCCATACAATTACACAACAGGCACACTTCTCTAATAGACCAATCACTGGACACATGGTACGAGCACGTTAGCCAGGCCATAGAACACCACGTACCCAAGACCACTCACCAAACATTACCACACCCTCAATACTCACACCAATCAAGATTCATACAGACACAATTTAGCAACCTAATTAAACTAATCACACAACAGCTTCTGAGAATGGGCGGAGGGGGCGGGGTTCCTACTAAGAGCAGAGACGTTACCGAGAACAAATTCTGGCTTGAATGTCATGTACACTAATACTGACACGTTCCTTGATAAGAGAGAGGAGTTTGAAACACTACTAAGAGTACACCAACCAGATATTGTAGGAGTCGTCGAACTGTTGTACAAGAACAGGAGAATCGACCCAGAGGAATGTGAGTTCAGTATTGCTGGATATGACTCATTTACGAACCTTTCTCAAGAAACTTGCAAGAGGGGTGTGGTTATCTATGCTTGGCAAGACCTTGGAGCCAGCCAGGCGAGGGTACAGGGAGAGGATGTTTTTGAAGAGTCCAAGTGGTGTAAAATTAAACTAAAAGGGAGAAGACTTACTTATTGTCGGGTGTATCTACAGATCCCCAAACTGTGGCCCATTAAATCAAAGGAACTTAAGAGCCTTAATAGACAACGCGGCGATGCTCAACCCAAGTCACCTCCTTATCATGGGGGACTTTAGCTATGGCGACATCGACTGGAGAAACGAGTTCACCCCAAGTTACTTGAATAATCCTGCTACTCTTTTTTGTAGAAACTCTGAGATATAATTTTCTGTTCCAAGATGTTAGAGACCCGACACATTACAACATTACAGAGGGGAGCAAACACCCAAGCCACTAGACCTCATCATAACAAACGAGGAGGGTATGGTGGCCAAACTGGAACACCTTGCCCCAGTTGGCACCAGTCACCATATGGTGTTGTCATTCAAACTTAACTGTTACCTAGTTCAGGATAAGGCCAGGCCAAGGTGCAAATATTACAGGGGAAATTACAACGGGATGAGGGAAGAGATGAGGGGTATTCGATGGTCTGACTCATTAAGGCACAAGAACGCAGACACTACGCTGAATATCATAACTAGAAAAGTGACCCATTTGATCGATAAATACATACCCAAGACCAAACCCAGTGCCTCTAGGAGTACGGAGGGATCCCTACACATGAACCATGCGGCGGTCGACAAAGTTTAGAAGAAAACCCAGAAATTCAAGTCGTGCGTTGGCTCAAATGATGAGCAGGACAGGAGGATGTATGCAAGAGCCAGAAACCAAGCAAAGATAGAATGTAGAATGGCTGAAAAGGAGTTCCAGAGGCTGGTTGCAAGCGAGGTCAAGTCAAACCCAAAGGCGTTTTACCGCTATGCAAAGTCGAAATTAGAAACGCGAGTAGGAGTATCAGACCTGAGGCTTGAAGATGGTAGTTACGCAGATTCTGACCAGGATAAAGCTGAGGCATTGAACAGCTTCTTTTCCTCGGTGTTCACAAGAGAGGATGCGATTAACTTTCCTGCGTTTGAGGACAGACGGTTCGACACAGCACTGACCCACATTGTGTTCACAGAAGAGGGTATTAGACATAAACTGCCAACGCTAAAGATCCATAAGAGTCCCGGCCCTGACATGGTGCACCCCAGAGTACTAAGAGAGTTGTGCAACGAGCTTGCCGAGCCCTTGAAGATCCTGTTTTGTAAATGCCTGAATGAACAAAAGGTCCCCAGTGATTGGAAAGTTGCTTGTGGCTATCTTCAAGCAGAGCGATCGTCACTCCATGAACAACTATAGACCGGTGAGCCAGACCAGCGTATTATGTAAAGTACTTGAGAATATTATCAGAGATGCCGCGATGGAACATTTACTACGAAACAACCTTGTAAAGGATTGCCAATACGATTTTATGCCGGGGCGCTCTTGCTTAACACAATTGCTCAAGGTATTGGATATTTGGACCCATATTCTGAAACTGGGTGGTAATATCGACAATATTTACCTAGATTTTGCCAAGGCTTTCGACAGTGTACCCCACGAAAGGCTGAAAATCAAACTGGAAGGGTACGGAATTCGGAGAAATGTCCTCGCGTGGATAGAATACTTTCTACATGACCGCAAGCAGTGTGTGGTGATTAATGACACGAAATCATCATCTGTACCTGTCACAAGCGGGGTGCCACAGGGCAGTGTATTGGGCCCGCTGTTGTTTGTTTGTTTCATAAATGACATGCCTGACGTTATACACTCCTCCATATAAATATTTGCCGAGGACACCAAATTATTTTGGGAAATCAAGAACCATGCGGACTGTGAAGAGCTGCAGAAGGATCTCTGTGAGCTCCAAGAATGATTGAAGAAATAGCTGCTGAGATTCAATGTCACGAAGTGTAAGAGGATGCACCTGGGGCGTACCAACGGTAAGGAGGCGTATCATATGTCCCAATGGGATGAAGAAACTGCACTATTTCAGATTGAATGTGAGAAGGACCTAGGTGTGTATGTTGACAATGAGCTGAAGTTCTCGGGCCATTGCGAGAAGAAGGTAAATCAGGTAAATAAATTATTGGGTCATATAAGAAGGTCGTTCAGATATCTAGACGGTCCGTCCTTCGTAACGATCTTCAAGAGTGAAGTGCTTTCCCATCTGGAGTACTGTTACCCCGTCTGGTCCCCGAGATATGCTTGGGACTGTCAGTTGGTTGAAAATGTTCAAAGGAGGGTCACTAGACTGGTGCCTGCACTTCGGCACCTCAACTACCCTGAGAGATGAGCGCCTGAACTTGCTTAGCTTATACTACAGATGGGCAAGAGGCGACCTAATTGAGGTGTATAAGCATCTCAAGGGGCACTACTCAGTCGAATGTCCTTACTTGGAGTTGGCGGACGTTTGCCCCACAAGGGGTCACAGCTCTACTGTAGATTGAAGAAGTCGCAGGTCCAGAAAACCGTGAGGGCAAACATTTTCGGAGTGAGAGTTGTGAACTCTCGGAACAATCTGCCACAAAGTTTTGTGACGGCACCGAGTGTGAGCTCTTTCAAGACCAGACTTGACCAACACTGGAGTAGGTTCAGGTACATTCAGGAGCCGGTGCATGCCCATTACTTAACAACAATGCGTAACAGAGACGTGACTGATCGCCCAAGCGGCTAACGAGCCGATCAATTGGTGAAGAGGATAAAAGAAAAGGAAAAGTAACAGAGATGTAACCGATCGCTTAAGCGGCTAACGAGCCGATCAGTGGTGAAGAGGATAAAAGTAAAAGTAAAATGTTGCAATAATAATAATAATAATAATAATAATAATAATAATAATAATAATAGTGTGTGTGTGTAGAGCCACAATGGTAACTTGGACAAGATAAATCTTGATAAAACCACACAGGTAAAGGGAAACACAATGTGTTTGTGTGTGATGATTTTTCTATATCAAACGAAAATAATACAATAGTTACCTACATTTAAAAATATGAACAATGAGAGATAATTGGGACAAGTGGCCCGGGGAGTGTCTGGCAGCTGTGTTGCCCGAGGCTCATGTTTTGTGTTGCCAGTAACATTCAGTTGACACTAGGCAGCCATGGGGGAGAGTGTGATCGACAATGTTATTCTTCTTGCTGACTCGTACAAGGTAAATGGATGGTTTAACGTTATTTTTGTATTATCAAGTAAATAACGGTGTTCTTTAATCGTTCTAATCCATGTTTATACCTTTACCGACTTTAACTTGTAGGTTAAGACGACTTTATAATCCGGTTAAGAATTTTGAAGTGTTGACTTGGAGATGACAGTAAACAAGCTTTGCTATATTTATTCTAGTTCTTGGTACTTATCGCCATACCAATTCACATATTTCTTGAGAGCCCCTTTTTTAAAGTGGATTATGCCATTGTTTTAGTAATAATACCGTACTTAGTTCTTCTATTGTTGATGACGAACCACCCTGTACTGTACACGTATAGTATATTATATTAGTGTACTGTACTGACCTCTTGTCTAGTTCATTGTTTTATTTTGTAGGAGGGTCAGGTGTGTGCTGCCTCTGTACAACATTACCTAACCATTTATATAACTTGATGTGAATGAAACTTAATGATCCTAAATTGAGTTTGTTTTAGTTTGATTGTGTATATAATAGATCACATGAAGATTACACATCCCGACTTGTTAAACATATTAAATACCCAAACACTATATGAAGGAGGTTAGCATTAGCATGTATAATAATAAGGTTAAATAAACAGGGGTCTAGTCTTCATGTGATCAGATTGAACCATAAAACCGAAACTAGTCAGCTGGATTTATCTCAAGCAACCAAACCTAACACTAATGAGTTAGATTTTATTGGTTTGTGTCAGGCGTCACATATAATTGACCACCACAGCCCTCGTAACCGGTCCAACAAAGTACCCAAATGTACCCAAAAGTATATTAAATCAGGGTAAAATCTTAACGAATATATGTTTTACATCTATAAAACCTGATTAATAATGTTTTCATTGAAATGTAGTCAAAATAATGAAATAATAAACATCGAAAAACGCTAAATTCCAAAGAGTCACCTATCCAAAATGGAGATATAATTACCTATGTTTCTGTTACTTTGGGGTATTTAACATAGCCGTGGGATTTACGTTTCGTTAGGTTAGGTTAGGGCATCACGATGGATCTGAGTTATCTCCCTTGTTTACGAACTCATTGGAATTTAGCGTTCGCTAATACTGAAAGTTTTTCGCTGTTTATTATTTCATCTTACAAATTATTTTTACAAAATTACACTAAAAATATTATTAAACATGTTTTGTGTATGTATAACAGATATTCGTTAAGATTTTACCCTTATTTGCTATACTTTTGGGTAATTAGTGGCTCCCCGTAACAATCACTGTTGATCAATTTGCAGCTTGTTCATTGGAGATTCAGTATATATAGTACACGAGTTGGATGAATGAGCTTAATTATTTTTACTTTTGTATGAAATATGTGTATTCATTGTCCCATGCTGCCTGTCACTGTGTATGGCTGCTGTGTCCAAATTCAGATCACATGAATATTTGCCTCCCTAGCTTATTTCACCTGAAGATTTAACTACCCGTTTGCTATTTGGTTAGATTAGGTTAGTGTTAGGGTGGTTAATCTTCAGGTGATACAAGCTTGTTAGGTGATTCACAGATTCCCCTGGTGGTTGTGAAGAATGTATATAATGTTTAATTGATGGTAGATATATACAGTAGATTGATAATTATTCAGTCAGATCACCACACAAGTTGATATTGGTTCAGTAAGTATACATTAATAGTGTCGGGTAAAACGGTTGAAATAATAGAGTTAAACCATACAGAGCCATTGTTGTCCTTAGTGAGCTATTTGCTTCACCAACATGTACCAATATCGTCATGGTATACATCTTATATACAGTATTGTATTGTACTAATAATGTGTTATGGTTAGGGTCCTGAAAACATGATTCATTTACCTAATGATGAACATTGGATTATCCCTGTGGAAAGGATAGGTAGTTGTGAAGTGGTGAAAAGTTATCATGGGCCTTGATATGCAGGAGTTAAAACAGCCTTTTGTAGTACTGTACAGTATTTAAGATACTGTACATTGTTTTACATACACTTAGATTTTGTAAAAATTTTATATTTACTATCAACTTGTGATAGTGTATGAAAGAAGTTGATTAATATTGCTTGAGAGGAATCAGTCACTGTTATATGGTTGAATATAAAGGTGTAGCAAATGTGTCATCTTTGAGCAAAACTTGAACCAGTTTTTGTAATCAACAGTTAGAAAGGGATTTTTTTTATTTATACCTGTATAGTATGCCACTGCAGTATATCCATCCCATCATTGTTTGTTAAGTCTCACAATTAAGTTCAGTATAGTAATACTTTGCTTAGAACTGCTGTATTCCTTGAAAACCTGCTATATTTTTATTTTAAAACTTTTCTTTCATAAATCCAGAATTTTTAAAGAAAACTTAATATATTGCACAGCATTCTACCTTTTCCCCACTCACTTACCCAGACACTGTCCTAGTGAGAGGTTCCCCACCCACAATAGTCCTGGACCCTTCTCCTATGGTTGGCATAATGCAGGCATTTTCCTTGGTAGATCTCCCACCACCGCCAGTACCCGCCCGGCACCTCATCAGTGTACTCGTATTTTGAGTCACGTGGAGGCAGGTATGTACTACAGAATATGATTTTATTACCATTGTTTAAGTGGCATACCAGCTAAAATGTAAAAGGCTGATGCTTTCAAATGAAAGCATGGATGTTGAAATATAATTAATTTTGTTTATGATTATGGGAATGTTGCTCATGTTTGCATTATACAGAATACTGTACAATAATTATGAACATGAAGTATCAGTATTGTCTTGCATGCCCCTGCCCCCAGCCTCAGTTTCTATAGCTTATATTTATATGGCAGAGGTTAATTTTATGAAAAAATCATATCGTGTTGTCTCTCACAATGGCTGAGAGTTGAATGATTCTTGAGAAACCTAAGCTAACCCAACCCTGAGCAAGAGAACGTGAAAAGAACAATTTCTCGGTCATCGCAAGAGACAACGTGTTCTACTTTTATATACATACATATTGACAGCTCACGTGCCACCCTTTTACTTTTAACTGTCTGTACCTTTAATCTGCAAACCATATTGCTCTTCTCTGGACATTTTTATTTGTACAAATAATAGGCCTAAATTATTTTCTTATTAATTCCTAGACTCTCGAGTTACTGGTCATAGGGCTCTAATAACAAAACATATACTGATCACTTCGTTCTGTACATTAAACCTACATCAATTTATTACCATACATTAAGCAATACAGTGTACAACAACTAAAAGTGCGCTAGATTTCTCCCTGCACAAACACATTATACTTGGGATGCAGCTGTACTGTATGTGAAGGGAGTGGGAGCCCAGATGATTCTACCAATAAGATGTTAAATAGCCTTCATATGAACTCTCTCAGCAACTTAGCTGATTGGCTCACTTTTTTCTTTTCTTTTTTCTCAATACAGTACCCAGACAAAGATCCAAATCAGAGGGACTGTTGGCCATATCTTAATTTGAGGGATTTTAATGTGTGAGTGTGGAAGAACTTAATAGAGATACAGTATAATACTGTACATCTAAAAGAAACTTTGCAAGTTAATGCCAGGAGACCTGCAGCCTTACAGCGAACAGGTTTATATTTGCACTAAAATGACTATCCAGAAAGTGTTTGGTAGTCTAGTGGACATAACATCTCCCCTCATTACAGTGTAGCTTATCATTTACTTTGTACTGTCTATGTAGACACCAGGCATCTCCTGGATTATTTCTAAATCAGAACAAGTTTTACAGAAAAGCTCAGAAAATTTTTATCTGTTATTACACACTGTAGGTGTGACTAAATCATATGAGTATGTTGAAGAGAATATCACCTTTTATTTAGAAAATAGCTACCTGTAAAGTGCATTATTGTAAGGAGAGGAAAATTGAATAGTTAGCTATTAATAAATTTAATACAGTAATATTGACTAAATAGTTGGAGTTTATAATTCTAAAAGCTATATTCTACTGTATACTCTACCTATTGAGAATAACTCTAGATACATGTCTGAAGAACAACACGTGATAGAGTGTACAGTACAGTATTGTATTGTATTTCCAAATGCACAGATCAGTCTATAGCAACATACTGTTAAACTTGATCAGTCCTGTAGCTGGTGCTGTTGCTGTTTACTTCTATATCTTGAAAGAAAATTGACTGCCTAACTGTCCATTTTAAATGAATTCTGCTTATTAATTATCTAACTTGTCCAAACAATTATAGAAACCAATGTTCCTGCCAAGTTTGAAGAAAACTCTGAACCTTTTCAGGGGTTAACAGGTTCACAAGGACAACACACGCTGTTGAAGTTCACTATTCCTTAACAGTTTAAGAACTCCTTGTAGGATATACAGTCAGTACATTAGGTTTAGATCAACATTAGGCATATGACCAGGTAGGACACCTGTCCTACTTGCTTCTAGGACACAAGTCCTGCTTCTTTGAGAGGTGTTCCTCAGATGTTATTGCATTGCACCATTCCCCAGGATGCGACCCACATACATATGTCTCAATATCTCTATAATACAGATGTACGTATAGGACAAGGAAAAGGAGTTTATTATATTGGAAAGGTTTCAAGAATAATTCAACAGAGACATTCCCATATAAGCCATGACTGACTTTGACTGTTCCTCTCCGTCAGGTTTCCTTACACTGTTTTGTTTGGTCTACAATACATACTGAAACGGTGGTTACAAGGTTCTGTAGTCACAAAGGAGAAGATACAGGAGGCTAAAGAACTCTTTACTGCTCACTTCAAAGGAAACGGTGTTTTCAACGAAGAGGGATGGAATTACATCGTAGAAGTGAGTGTTGAACATAACGGGGACATGAATCTCCTCTTTTGGTGAATTATTTTAGGTTTTGCTTTTATTTAAGATATTATTTATAGGCAGTGTGGTTATGGAAGAACAAAGATTGTGGTATTTTTAAAGTGAAATTTCAGATAAATTAACAAGGTGACTTAGCTAGTATTTATGGACGAGTAATTAGATTCATAAATATACTAATGTTATTGTATTCTTGTATCATTCATCATTATTACCATCTTATGGTCATATTTCATCCACCCACATCCACCTTGCACCCATGTTCACCCACCAACATCCACCTTGCACCCATGTTTATCCAGCCACATCCACCATGCACCCATGTTCATTCAGCCACATCCACCATGCACCCATGTTCACCCACGCACATCCACCTCGCACCCATGTTCACCCACCAACATCCACCTTGCACCCATGTTTATCCAGCCACATCCACCATGCACCCATGTTCATTCAGCCACATCCACCTTGCACCCATGTTCACCCACCAACATCCACCTTGCACCCATGTTCACCCACGCACATCCACCTCGCACCCATGTTCACCCACCAACATCCACCTGCACCCCACCAACATCCACCTCACCCATGTTCACCCACCAACATCCACCTTGCACCCATGTTCACCCAATCCACATTGACACCTTCCACTTCGCCCACCTTTTTCACACACACAGCACATTTCAAGTTTATTACTGACTAAGTATAATTACCAAGTGACAATGCATTACCTGTGAGTTCCATGATAATCACCAGATGGCTCAATAAGTATCTGAGCTTTATGATTTGGTTCACCAGTTAATGTTGTTGGTAATTTAGTTTTGTCTTTACTTAATTATGTTTTTTTTTTAATGAGGTATACATAACTTATTTCCATCTGTAGAAGTCCAGTACCTGTAGAAATTGGGAGTTGTAGTTTTTATAATGAAGAAGTTATTCAATTAAGAGATAATCCTTCCTAACTAAATTGGTGAATCAATATTGTGATATCATGCAGGTTGGTAGTCATCATTTCCACATAATTGCTAATGTTTAATCTTCATAAATATTTGGACAAAAGGGTGATAGACTTCCCTTGTAGGTGCAGTGGTGCATGCATGTCCAGGTTGCATGACATATTTGATGAATGAACTAATTATTGTTGTGGGTAAGGTGTGTCGCTCGTCATTTGTTGTGAGAACGGTCGAGGACACTGGCGGCAGGGGACCTCTAGTTACCTTTACTGACAGGTAAATTGAGTGTTTCAGGATAGGGTCTGACCAAATGTTGATAAGGTAATGACTTCCTGATCTCAGTATGATTTGCCTGTTCCTCTCCCATGTACTATACACCAACCTTAAAGTGGGAGAGGTGTGAGTGAGTGACTGTGTTGTGGATGTGTGAGTGAGTGAGTGGCTGTTGTAGATGTGGGAGTGAGTGAGTGGCTGTTGTAGATGTGGGAGTGAGTGGCTGTTGTGGATGTGTAAGTGAGTGAGTGACTGTGTTGTGGATGTGTGAGTGAGTGAGTGGCTGTTGTAGATGTGGGAGTGAGTGGCTGTTGTGGATGTGTAAGTGAGTGAGTGACTGTGTTGTGGATGTGTGAGTGAGTGAGTGGCTGTTGTAGATGTGGGAGTGAGTGGCTGTTGTGGATGTGTGAGTGGATTGTACTTAATGCCTTTTCTTATATAGTCATTTCAATAATAGGGTAAAACGTGATGAGAACTTAAATCATGACAGTGAAGGGTGAGACAACCAGTAGAAGTATTCTTTCATACTTCTTATCCTCAATTGCTGTTTCATATCAACGTCACTGTGTTTAGTGGAAAGTAAATGTTTATTATGTATACAGTACATTGCATTACCCGCCAGAATTCCTTCCCAAAGTTTTGAATTGGAACAGTACTATTTTTGGCATTTTATTATGTACTGTATGTAATTTGAAGGGCAGTCCTTACTGGTAATACTAAGTCAGGAATGCTAACAGAGGTGAGAGGAGAGCTCTTGGTTATTGTCCTCTGTGTGTATAGTTCTGTCTGTCATAGTTTCTTATCTCTATTGTCCCTGCTTGTTATGCACCTAACCCTTACCATCTCTCTTGTACTCAGTCATCATCCCTACACAATTATGGAAAGGGAATATATATAATAAATAGGTAAATAGACATAAAGTGTGTTAAACTTCCATAAGCTCTGTATATTGGAGATAAAAATATCATTTAGTTATAATTTGGCTTTTTTTTTTTCTCTTTTTTCTACATCACATTACAGAGATTATTCCTCCCTATCAAATCCATTACAGGCAGAGTGACATAAGTTAGTATTAAGTTGACAAAAAGACAGGAATTACAGACATGGGGGATAAACATTACTCAACGTGTAGTTATTGACTGGAATTACCATTGCATTATCATGATTATTTTGTATGAAAAACATAAGGTCATCTTGCAATAATTGTAGGTGGAGGCACAGTAGTAATATTTAATATTTTGTAAATTGGAGTCTTCCTGTCTGGTCTTTGTGGGAATCAGTGGAGTGGAGTTTAGCTTATAAAGAAGGCCATATTAGTTAATGGTGTTTGGATGTGTGTTTGTATAAATTAACTGCATCTGACCTTTGTTTTGGTAGACTTATTTTTGGCTCAGTCTTGGTTAATGATTATGGAATAGGGTTCTGTGTTTGTTGCCTGATGGCAGAAAATTATGGAACGGATGAAAAGAGTCGGCTGATAATTGTCTCTGTCAACTAGTATTGTAATAATGAGCAGAAGAGCTGTTCACCTCAATCATGGCTCCAGGGAATTACTGCTTACGGTAACTAATAAGCTCATCTCCCCACAAAGGCTCTATTGACTTGGGTTCTTATGCTTTCCCCCCTCATGATCCTGCCAGTCCCTGATGAAGGTTTTGTATGGCTGTTGCTCATATATGCAGGGAGGGATTTATCTTAAGTGTAATTCAGGGTTCAATCTGGAGCAGAGAATCAATGAGGCGATAACTGTTACTGTGTCAGAATATTGGACACAGTTGATTTCCAGCCTGGACTGATTCTATTCTTTGCTGCTGCTAAATTCGTCACACACACACACACACATATATATATACTATATATATATATATATATATATATATATATATATATATATATATATATATATATATATATATATATATATATATATATATATATATATATATATATATATATATATATATATTATATTTTAATAAATATATATATATATATATATATATATATGTAATTGTTGTCATATTCTGAAGATTAGACACCCTAGCTTATTTCACCAGAAGGTTAACCACCCTAATGGTACTTGGGGGGGGGGGGGTTAGGTTAGGCTGATCTTAAGGTAAAATAAGCTGGGTATTCTAATCTTCAGGAGATTCCGTTTTACTAACACAAGCTATTTAAAGTTATTCTTTCCCGTACACTTGACAATTTGTATATTTTATTGGGAAAAACAGTTCAAAGTTTTTCCTTTTAAACACACATAAGAAAATATAAAATTTTTCAGAACTTGTATACTGTACTGTTGATAGGTAGTTATAGTAGAGGTTAGTTAGGTTGAAATTTTATCTTGGTTTTTAAAGCTTACTTTATCTTTATCAATATTACACTATCTACATTGATTGTCATGAGAGGTACCTTATCATCCCCTTCTGCTATGAATACAATGGAGACACTCAACCTTCTACACAAAAATCGAAAAAAAAAACCCAGATAAGATTTTGAATACTGAAAAAAACAAAAAAAGTAGGAATGTTTTTGTGTGTTTACAGATTATGTTGAGTGTGACAATGTTTACAGATTATGTTGAGTGTGGCAGTGTGAGTGTTACTTGATCACTTCTGTCTTGTTATTTACTCCATTAAACTGTCTCTTTAGAAAGCCTTCAATCGTCTGTTCTTTCTCTCCTGCATGAGTCTTATTCACTGTCTGCAGGTTACCGAGTCTATCATACTTCTTGTGGTACAGCCTACTGACTCCTCCTCACCCTTCCACACCTTCCCTCTTCACCTCTCCATCACACCCTTCCACACCACCCCTCCACACCTTTCCTTACCCCTCCTCACCCCTCCACACCTCCCCTCCTCACCCCTCCACACCTCCCCTCCTCACCCCTCCACACCTCCCCACCTCCACCCCCTTACTCCCTCCCTATAAGCACACACCAGGTACTCTCTCAGTACTGGCAATGGTTGTCCAGCCAAACAAATCAATAAAGGAGGATAAAACCTTCTCCCTGCCACAGGTGCGGTGGCGTCACAACTGTTCGCATGATCAACACCTTCACCACTGGCATGTGAGCCTCGTAAAGTTGGGTTTTATCATTTGGCTTTTCTCAGTAAAGTGATGGGAGTTGTGTGACTGCTGAAAATTTTAGGGTGGATTTACTTTATTTGTGTATGTAAATATATATTTTTTTCTTGAGTAGTATATGACAAGAGTTATTGGTTTCTATTTGTGAAGTTCATCTAAAATAAAAATGTGGCTTTCTCTTTTTTTGTCACCCCACAAGGTCCCCCCTGTCCTACAGTATTTCATCCTCTTGACAATTAATCATGAATCCTTCAATTCTGGGTAAATTAATTAAAAGTTTGGCTGCCTTTTACCTTGGTCCATTGTACCCAGACTGCCTTTCTTTTTATTTTTTTAATCATTTTACCGGATCAATAGTCAAACTACCCAAAAACATATAATTTTAGCTACAGTTTGGTTGAGGGAACATAGCTTCTATATGTTCTTGTTTACATTGTTAATATGTTAATACATCAAGCACGATCAATAACACAGACCAAGTGAACTAATATATATTTTCTTGGATAATTCTATATAATATATATTTATTTATACAGTTAAAAAAAAAGACTATAATTAACTATGACCATAAGAGAAATAACAAAAGATTTCACTCAATAAATATCCTTGTTTTCCCTGTACTTGGGTTAAGCTGGCTGTAAAAACACTTGATAATACACAGAGATTTCTTGGCCTTAACAGATAATGGAGAGTAAATTACCTCGCCTCACTGCCTTGATAGTGTGGGTGGTAAGCATTGATTAATGGGTGTGGCCGTGTTTACGTATTACCCCCCCTCACTTGACTTTTTTTTACCAGTAGATTAACCAGTTAACCTCACTAATGCTAACACAATCTTATATAATCTACCTTTACTTAATTTAATCTAACGTTACCTAATGTGATCCAGTCTAACCAAACCTAAACTACCCTGAGGTATCGTTAGGGCGGTTAATCTTTAGACGAAATATCCTGGGTGGGAGGGGGGGGGGTCGAATCTTCAGGTGATGTGTGTTTACAGTGACTTAAGGTTTGTTACTTCTTGTACTCCAAAAGTGGGAAAGAATCTGTATAGTATTGAAGTTGGAAAGGGTGTTGCCTGGTGTACACTTATAATGGGGAATTTGTTGCCTGGTATTTTGCCAAAGGGAAGGATGTTGCCTGATATACATGAGAATGGGAAGTCTGATGCCTGTTACAGCTATAGAAAATGGAAAGAATTTGTTTCTTACTTTGATAATGAGTATGATGTCTGGTATACATTGAACATGAGAAGGATATTGGCTGGTTTACACTGAAAATAGAGGATATGTATGTCACCAGTTGTACAGTCGCGTTCAAGATTCTTCGAACACTGCCGGAAACACCTGGCAACTCAAGGCCGTTTGTTTACTATAGTGCGTAGTAAAAATTATGAATGATTGTAAAAGGTTATTGGTGATTGATTACTTAGTTCACTGTTGCTTAATTAATGGTTTGGCTTTGTTGTTTCGTATTATATTATACTATGTACTATAGTAAACAAACGGCCTTGAGTTGCCAGCTGTCTCCAGCAGTTCGAAGAATCTTGAACGAGACTGTACAATGGATTTGCCTTCTATAATGAAGAGAATAAGGATGTTGGTTATACTGAAAACAGGAAAGGTGTTGTCTCCTGTATTGAAAATGGAAAGGATGTTGGTACAGTAGTTTTAACACAAGTTTTATTTTTCCTTATAGAAAATGGTAAATGTTGCTTGTTGTAACAGAAAATGGGAAGAATGTTTGTACTGACAGAAAATGGGAAGAATGTTGCTTGTTACAACAGAAAATGGGAAGAATGTTGCTTGTTACAACAGAAGATGGGAAGGATGTTGCTTGTTGTAACAGAAAATGGGATGAATGTTGCTTGTAACAGAAAATGGGAAGAATGTTGTTTGTACTGACAGAAAATGGGAAGAAGGTTGCTTTTTTTTACAAAATGGGAAGAATCTTAGAGTATCATGTGTTATATAGAAAATGGGATGGGTGTTGTCTATTGTGTATTTCATGCTTCTTTAATTAATTTTTTTTATTGCCTTTTAATGTTGTGTAAACCATTGTGTAGCTGCCCTGCATATACACCAGGCAGGTTAGTTTATACATTAATAGCTGTTTATACTGTCACTCTGATTCTTGCATATTAAGACACGCACAGAATTTCTACACCAATTCACTTCTGACAAATGAGGAACAGCTATTGCCTTGTTTGTGTCACCCTGATATAAAAGGAAGGAACACTTGAAGATTACCCCACATCATCTTGCTTCACCTTAGGATTAATCCATTAAAACCTAACCACTATTGGGGGGGGGGGGATAGGTTTTAGGTGTTTGATCACCAGGTGAAATAAGCCAGGGGAGCTAATCTTCAGGTTAATTTCAGAGCAACTTCGCACCCAATAAAGGAAAGAACATTGCTGTACCTAAGTGAGTGAAGTCTGGTGAATGTGACTTTGTAATGTTAAAATTGATGTCTCTGAGTTTAATTCTCATTTAGGGAATTAATTAAATTATTCAAAGACTAAGGAGCGGTAGCTGTGATTCTCCTTGAACTTGGGAAACAAGGAGAGGTGTAGAAAAAAATGAGTTCATGAGGCTTAGGTAATTATAGCACAGACTAATGCATCTGACAAAACATCTCTCTCAGCTGTGTCTTGGGTTCAAGTCCTGGCCCAGACACATGTGAGAGGGGTGTTATCCATTGTGACTCTACCAAGCTTCACAGGTTTTCTCTGGGTGCTCCACAGTTTCCTCCTGTACCAACATTAGACAATAAACTTCCTCGCAAAATAACAAAGAACAGACCAACTGCCCAAATGGCAAGTAAGCTGATAAGTGGTACAGTGAGTACAATGATAAATTAACAACATATACCCCCCTAATCAGTTTGAATATTCTGAACAATACAGTAATAATATTTATATACGGTAATCAAAAGGTGTCAGTATTTTTTCTTCATGTAACAAAACATATTAGTGTTACAATATTGTACTAATTTTCACTACAGTACTTTCATCATCCTTGAATATTCCATTAAGTTAATTAGTTTATGAGCTCCCTTACTATAAAAAAATATATTATGTACACATTAGGAAGTCCTACACAGGGTCATCACTAAATGTTTTAATTAAAGTGTCCAGAGAGATTATGAAAAGGGTGGGGAGCAGTGGCTTACTGTATAATTTGTTAAACAAACAGGGCATACTGCAGCAACTCTTTAGTGATGAAATTAATACAGATCTGCTTTAGGGTTAATGAAAGTTCAGTCAATCACATTTCCATCGTCGAGCTGGGTATCCTTGTTCTTCATCACTGTGGTTCGTGATTCAGTGTAGGAGGAAACTGAAGGACTCAGTGAAAACTTGGGATATTTGACAAAGTCACAGCAGACAACACCATTCTCACATCTAACCCAAATGGAAATGGAACCCAGGTTGTGGTGGTAGGAGGCAAGTCACAGTTGTGGTGGTGAGAGGCAAGTCACTGTACAAAGAGTTAGTTTACAGTGACCCCTCGTTTAACGAACACCTCGGTTAACGTAATTTCGATTAACGAACTGCCTTCCATAAGGATCTTCAATTCGGTTAACGAAAAAAAATTCGGTTAACGAAGTTCTTACGAACCGACCTCAACATGTTTTCGCTTGCACTGACTGGGCAACCAGCTTTAGTATCAGTCCGCCAATACATTAATCGGTTCTAGGGCTTAAATTCCTTACTATTTTAGTAAATATCAAGAAGTTTATACTATTCAATAATTTTAAAAGTTTAATATTCAATTTTTTAGTCATTTTAACAATTATTGAACATAATTGAAGGTAAAGTGACTAGTTTAATGCGCGGCATCCAGCCTCTTAACACAGCAAACAGGAGTTAGTCTCTCTCTGTTTTCACTGGAGGTAACATCTTGCTTGAGACTCTTCAACTAAATGCTTTTTTCTGTGTTTCCAAGCAAATTATTGGTCATTTTGAAATATATTTTACATATTGACAATAAATAGTGCAGTGCAGTGTTGATTTAAAGAAAATAATCTTGAATTACACCAAGAGAGCTAAAATTTTATGGGTGAAATGGCGCCATGGGGTGACTTCTCTTCCACCCCAATGCCTTCTCTTCTTCCTTCTCCTCCACCCCCATTCTAAATCCCATCATCATCATCATCCAGGAGCCTTCTACATACACACCTCAAAGTAAGTGAACTTTTCTACCATTTTTGTTGAATTTAGGAAATTTTCGGTGAGCTGGAACCAATTACCCAAAAACCCATTGAAACAATGGTTTCGGTTAACGAACGACCTTCTGGAACGGATTGAGTTCGTTAACAGAGGGGTCACTGTATAATAAAATCTCTCATTGTCTGCTACATTTACAGTATACTGTATCTTTGAGTAAGACTGAATATAATGTTAAACATAGTTAATGCCACCATGAAGACAATGGTGTAAAAATTAGTTTTTTGATATATATCGCCTAATTAAGTAATTGTGAGAATAATGACTTGAGTTACAAAGGATTGCATGCAGTGGCCCAACTCCCCTTGTGAGGCACATGGTTGCAAATACCGTACATACACTAATAATTTAGAATTTGTGAGTTAGGGAGATAGTGTGGGTGTGTGTGTAGTAATGTGTGCACTGTACTGTACAGTATATATGTATGCTTTAGTACGGTCATGTCCATCTCGCATGTCTGAAAGTCATGCTTATTATTATTATTATATTACCTTGGCTGGCAAAGATATGCATGACAGGTAAATAAAAGGTTGTGTCTACCTCTCACCCTGGCAGTGTCAAGGGGTACTGTACTTGTGAAGTAACATACTCAATATGAGGGTCATTCAATTAGTAACGAGACTTTTTGATGTAGACGACAAAGAGGAGGGGCAAGCTCTGCGATCATGTTATGTATAGACTTGCATGAACTACATCTTCATCTGTTTAGTCAGTTCATTCGATGAGCGCTCCACTTGAAGTTTGTACTTTGGAAGAACCACGATCTGTTGTTTGTTTTTTAAATTCAGAAGGGACAAAACCATTTTTCCAAGACCAGTAAACCTATAAGCACCAAATTGTGTAGTGATTCACAAGCAAGTGGATGTTTGCTTTTGGTCAAATATTATCACTAATCAATATATTTATGGTAATTTATACACCCAATTGGGCTAATAAATAAGATATAATGAGCACAGTTGAGTTGCTTGACTTAAAAATTTGTGATATAAATAAACTTCTTGTATTATAATTCGTGATACCGAAAATACAAATATTGGTGATGTCTCTTATCTACAATATCATTCAAATATGATGGTAACTTTACCTAACACTCAATATATAGGTATACTGTATATATTGCTTTATATAGAGCCAAGGATAAGAAGTTAATTATCACTGCCCTTTATTCTCTTCACACAGTGTCTCTACCTCACACTCTCATTGTTATTTCTGCTTAAGTATTTTAATATGTCCGTTAATGATGAATCACCTACTAGTGTACAGTATATTCCAGCGTCATGGTGGAAGGTTACCCCTGCGTGTTTGTGCTGTACCTGAGGGAACAGTTGTGCCCACAAAAAACGTTCTTTTTACTGTTGAGAGCACCGATCCCATGGTGCCCTGGGTCACTAATTACTTTGAGGTAAGAACTCATATGTTTGTCAATAAGGCAGGAAGAACTTATAACTATCTGGTATTTGGAATTTTAATTAGTGAATGACATTAAATAAAGAGAATGTGTGTTTTTAAAGCTGATTCTGACACATTAAATGAAGAGAGAATGTGTGTTTTTAAAGCTGATTCTGACACATTAAATAAAGAGTGAATGTGTGCATTTAAAGCTGATTCTGACACATTAAATAAAGAGAGAATGTGTGCATTTAAAGCTGATTCTGACACATTAAATAAAGAGTGAATGTGTGCATTTAAAGCTGATTCTGACACATTAAATAAAGAGAATGTGTGTTTTTAAAGCTGATTCTGACACATTAAATAAAGAGAATGTGTGTTTTTAAAGCTGATTTTGACACATTAAATAAAGAGAGAATGTGTGCATTTAAAGCTGATTCTGACACATTAAATAAAGAGTGAATGTGTGCATTTAAAGCTGATTCTGACACATTAAATAAAGAGAATGTGTGTTTTTAAAGCTGATTCTGACACATTAAATAAAGAGAATGTGTGTTTTTAAAGCTGATTTTGACACATTAAATGAAGAGAGAATGTGTTTTTTTAAAGCTGATTCTGACACATTAAATAAAGAGAGAATGTGTGCATTTAAAGCTGATTCTGACACATTAAATAAAGAGAATGTGTGTTTTTAAAGCTGATTCTGACACATTAAATGAAGAGAGAATGTGTTTTTTTAAAGCTGATTCTGACACATTAAATAAAGAGAGAATGTGTGCATTTAAAGCTGATTCTGACACATTAAATAAAGAGAATGTGTGTTTTTAAAGCTGATTCTGACACATTAAATGAAGAGTGAATGTGTGTTTTTAAAGCTGATTTTGACACATTAAATGAAGAGAGAATGTGTGTTTTTAAAGCTGATTCTGACACATTAAATAAAGAGAATGGTTGTTTTTAAAGCTGATTCTGACACATTAAATGAAGAGAGAATGTGTGTTTTTAAAGCTGATTCTGACACATTAAATAAAGAGAGAATGTGTGTTTTTAAAGCTGATTCTGACACATTAAATACAGAGAAAATGTTTTTAATGGTGATTCTGCCCAGGCTGTAGCAACTGTTCATTTATCGACATTGTCTGACTCTATTCAGCAGTTAGCTTAGAGATTTTAGTAGTATAGGTGTAAATATTAAAAATTATTACCTGTAAACTTTAGAATTTTGAAATGCCAGGCGTGTGAAATTTTGGCAGTGAGGAATTAGTTTTATTAATTTAGTGTCTAGAGTTGCTTTAGTTTCTTTCCATGGTTATTTTTATGATAATTTTGGAATCACCTGAAGAATCTCCACCCCAGCTAATATCATCTAAAGGTTAGCCACCCTAATGCTATTAGAGGGATGAGGTTAGGTTAGTGTGGTTAATCTTTAGGTGAAGTAAACTGGGGTGGAGATTCTTCAGGTGATCACTTCTTTTCCTGGATACTTGATCTAGTATTTGGTATGTATATTGTTTCTTAATACTTTTGTCTCCACAACATTTTCTGAATAATTGCATTTCTGTTTAATTTTTGTTGTTTTTGGCAGTTATCATTGCAGTGAGAGACAAGTATGGTACAACCCTTTATTCCTAGTTTTTCCTTGTATTAATTACAGTGAACTGTCCTTTTTACAGACAATATTTGTACAAGTATGGTATCCTATGACTGTGGCAACAAACTCACGAATCCAGAAGCAAATCATTCATCAGTACCTCAAGGACACACACGACAACCTGGAGTCTCTTCCTTTCTTGGTAAGATTACCCAGTGACATCTTTTACCAAAGTTGTCAAATTATGTTATATGTGCAAATGATTACATGCTTGGTGGAATGGGGGGCAAGAGAGTGAGGGACAGTTTATATAGATATGTGAGTCGGTAAGGTCAAGAGTGTACATGTTAATCATGCTGGAAGACTGACGGAGGCTCATGTACGGTAGAGTGCGAGCCTGATGACTCATTCTGGTATGAACGCTGAATTGATATGGAGTGTTGTAATCAAAGTGGAGGTTAAATGGTTACAGTAACTCATTAATTTTGAGGTTACAGAATAAGGATGTAAAAATAATATAAATATTCGGAGGTTTTAATTTTACCCTTGGTTTACAACTGTTGTGTATAATTATGTAAAAGCAGTGTGCCTAAAACATGTGATTTTATGGTTGATTTGTGTTTCTTGTTGTCATGCGTCATATTTCATGTTGTTCACAGTCTTTACAACAGGACACTACACAACTTGAACCTCATGTTGTGAACAGCTGGCTTGAGATACCTTCAGTAGGCCAGGAATTTCTCAGTACAGCACTTGAATTATCTTTAATTCTTCTGCCAAAACTACAGGGTTCTCACTACATGTTTACACAGATGGCTCAGAGGTTTTGAAGATACCAGAGGAAATGATTCCAGGAATATCTACTAAAACTTATTCAACAAATGGACAAAAAAAGCTATTGTACTTTTACGTCAACATAGTGATGTAAACAAATTATAACCTTGTAAGAGTGAGTTGTTTTTTTCCAGAAACAATATAAACTAACATCAACATTAATTATACAGGTTAATATGGTTGATGATCACTTCCTAATGAAATTATACTGTACCAAGATCTCTATTTATAGCCGGATGATCTTGTCATTTTTCTAGAGAGTGCTTTTGAGGAAGCGCTGCACTGTATGTTGAACTAATTAATATAAAGAACTCCAAACTGGCTCAGAAGTCAGTTGAATTGGTTAATTTAGCTGACATTCAGTTCCAAGTGAGATCTTTATTCAGATTATTTCCAAGGAATTAACTGGGTCCTGTTATGATAAATTTAATGTGCCTATTTTAACAGGGCTTGTGTCTTAGGTTTACACCTACATTTTGAGCATTTGCCCAGGTAGGACACAAGTCCTATGTCTTCGAAAGGTGTTCCTCGGATGTTATTGCATTACACCATTCCCCAGGACTCGACCCACAACAGCCATCATGCAACCAGGTTCTTACTCACAGGGAGTGTCCACTAAGGTGCACACCAGAGTTGATCCAGAAATTACATTTATTTGTTTTGGTTTAACCTTTAACAGAAGCCTAAAACATACCCCATATACTGTACTGTATACAAAAGTGAAATGCAGAGACGTGAAACTTCCACAGATGATGGCCACCATTTAAGGGATAATAAAAAATGTAAACTATATTTTTATATATTATACATACAGGTACAGTATACTATAATACATTTATGTTTTCAGCTGCATGACTTTGGATATCGAGGGGCATCCTCAGTCGAGAGTGCTGCCATTGGTGGAGCTTCACATCTGGTAAACTTTAAGGTGAGAGCTGCACATGTGTAACTTTAGTCTTGACGCTCTCTGCCAAACAGTATGGTGGCGTATGTAGTACAGTTTCAACATAAGTTTGGCACATCTTTTATAGTGATAAACTTCACATATTAGTTTTTCTCCTTACTGTTGTGCTTTACTTTTAACTCTGCTCTTTGTACATTTTTCAATTGTTATGTAGGTTTTTGAACATACACTTTTTTTGTGGTTGCTCACTTTTTTCAGAGTCATGGTTGGGTGCAATTTAGAAATCATTCTAATCAGTAACCCAGAGCACATGTGTAGAAATCCAGTCTAATGTGATACTTAAAGAGTTCATTTGCTTTCATTCGGGATGTGTCCATTACTTGTGCTCCACAAAAGATGACTGGTCCTCAGCTCATACATTCACAAGCTATTTATTTGGACAAGCAAAGTACTCTGGTGAACTGTCTGGTGTTAGAAAGTTTGTAAAATTGGTATTGTTGTCTCTTGTTATAAATGGCTTAAAAATAGGACTAATTTCCCTGAGGAGAGATTTGTCCACAATAGAAGCTGGAACTTGGACTACCACCACTTGTTTCCTGCTGGCTTCATAAACTTGAGGTAATTAGTGAAGGGCAGCTGACCAAGTATAGGCCTGAGTGGCTTGGAACCTTTCTTCCCATATGTGAAACTGGACAGTAAAGCCTCGAATAACGACGGTAATGTGTCCTCCAATAATGCAGTGTAAGGTGAATCATCTTATTGTGAATCAATAATAATGAGATGCATTCCAAAGTGTGACCTTTTCATAACTTTTGTGTGGCTTTTTACACCAATAATGTCAGTTATTCATCTGAAACTGAAGAAAATAACACCCTGGTGGTTGTTGTTGTAGTAAAATTAATGTACAAAATATGTGTTTTAATTAATGTTTTTTAATGTACAGTAGAAGTAACCACTGATGTTAAAGAAAAAATAGTGACATAGTGGAGCGCCAACGTATACATGCGCACTCAAGGAAACGGCATCATTTATTTTAAGAATATGTACAAAAGATTCATTATTGTTTATTACTGAATACAGTATTACCCCGCTTTACGCAGTTTCACTTTCCGCGTTTTCTCATTTACGCGGTGCCTCGCCAGAACCGAACTTTCACTTTCTGCGGTTCATCTACCCATATACGCGCAGAGTGTCTGGCTTGATGCTATTTTTAGATTCGTCCCTCCCGCCTCCGCCTGGGCAAGCCGCGCGGTAAGGTTGCGCAGTGCATGTGTCTGTTGCGTTATCAGTGACGTCATATGACGTATCTGACTGTGATTGGCCATGCCATCCCTACCTCCCTCCACTGCTAGCTGGACCCAGCCGCCCTAAGCCAAAGAAGACACGACGTTCCTTAAGCTACGAAGTGAAATACCAGATAATTCAAGATTTGGAGAAAGGAACACGTCAAGCTGATCTTGCGCGCCAGCATGGAGTGAACGAATCTACGATTCGTACTATTAAGAAGGATGCAGCCAAGATCAAAGAGCACATGAGAATCACAAAGTCTGCAGGTGCCTCAATGATCAAGTATTGCCAGAACAGGGTGCTGCTAAAGGTGGAAAATTTGCTGGTGAGTTATTTGATTCGTCAGGCGCGACGCAACATGGCGTTGGACACGCGATCTGTTCAAGAGTACGCACGTGAACTGTACGCAGCAGTGTCACGTAAGATGGGAATTGCAGAGCCCAAACCCTTCAATGCTTCCTCTGGTTGGCTGCATAGGTTTAAGAGGAGGAACAATATCACCAACATCAACATTGGCGGTGAAGAAGCGAGTGCTGACCGTGTGGCGGCTAGAGATTTTCCTCCGTTCTTACGTGAAGTTATGGAGGAAGGGCAGTTCACTGACGACCAGGTGTTCAACATGGACGAATCCGGCCTTTTTTGGAAAAAGCTGCCTACCAAGACCTTTGTTGTCCAGTCTGCCAGCAAGGTTCGGGGTCGGAAGTTGCAGAAGGAGCGCATCACTGTCCTCTTTACCACCAATGCCTCCGGTACCTGTAAAACAAAGTTATCGGTGATTCACACAGCCCGCAAGCCGCACGCCACAAGAACGTGGACATGAGCAAGATTAATGTCCACTGGCTGACCGCATGCAAGGCGTGGATGTTCTCTGCTCTGTCACTCTCCTGGTTTGATGACTGTTTCATTCCCGACGTGAAGAAATTCTGCGAGCAAAAAAATGTTCCATTCAAGATTTTGTTGCTCCTTGACAACGCACCAGGACACTCGCCCCTACTTATGGATCGTCACCCCAAAGTAAAAGTGGTCTTCCTTCCTCCCAACACTACGTCATTAATCCAGCCCATGGACCAGGAGTTGATCTGCTATGTTAAAGCTGCATACTCGGCAAAGAAATTCAAGCTCCTGAACGACTGTACCAACACCAAGGATGAGTTGCGTAAGCTGGGTGACACCGACAGCGAGAGTAAAAGCGACGAGGACAAGGAACAAGAGGTGGCGACTCAAGAAGTTCTCGTCAAACAGTTTTGGAAGAAATTTAACGTCAAACAAGCTGTAGACTTCTTGGTGGAGGCATGGGATCAGCTGTCTATAGCTACGATTCGTCACGCATGGAGGCATGTGTTGCACGGCATACCAGGTGAGAGGCGGAGTCAACCTGTGACTGGTGAGGTTCAGTCTGTGACAGTGGCATTGGACCTTGCAAGAGAAGCTGCGCACAGTATTACAGCTGAAGGCTTCTCCGAGACCACCAACGAAGACATCCTGGAGGTGATCAGAGATCCTGAAATGACTGCCGACGAGATGTTGGAAGATGATCACGTCAGTGAAGAGGAAGATGGTGCGTCAATCTCAGAAGAACACAGTTAACTCATAGTAATATTAAGGGTGCCATCGAGTGTGCAGAGAAATTGAAGCTCTTCCTTTCCAACGACCATGACGATGACCGCTATGAAGTCTTCCATACCCGGCTGGTGCAGGCTATGGAGCCGTACATCAAGGTGTATCAAGACAACATCACACTAGCCGTCAAAAAAGCATTACTGAGTTCTTCGCCCGCATCCCACCACAGCCAGCCAGAGCCAGTGATAGTGACAGTGAAAGTGACTTTGAGGGATTTGGCAGGGAAGCCCTGACAACTGTAACTGATAGTGATGGTGATGCACTTAGTAATGGTGATTCACCTGAGGGCCAGTAATCTGCCCTCTGCCTCGGAACCAGCCTCCGTCCCCGTATGCCGACCCATCTCTTCTACTAACGTAAGTGTTACACCCAACCTTTAGTTTTCCTAACCTAACCTTTATTTTTCCTAACTTAACCTATATTTTTCCTAACCTAACCTCTTCTATATTAATTGTGTGTGCATACCATCATAAAGTTAAGATAATATTTTTACTACAACATAGTTGTGTGTCGTCAAAAAGTGGAGTTTGGGGGTCGGGCCAGTCTCTATTGGAATTAATCCCATATGTTCTGTTGTTCACTTTACGCGGTACCCTGTGGGTTCAATTGACCGCGTAAATTGGGGTACTACTGTGTGTATTTGATTGAATTAATCTTTATATATGCGAAATAAACAATGCAATTCATTAATAATTCGTAGAATATTAAAACACACAAGAGGAGAGGAGACGGCATTGTTTTTGTGTGTGTTTACACCTGTGAGTCCGTGACGATGGTTCTACATAAGAAACTGAAGAAAATAAGACCCTGGTCGTAGCCATAGTAAAATTAATGTAAAAAAATGAATATGTATGTTTTAAGTAATGTTAAGAAATGGAATAATCGAAATAGCTAACCACTAATGTTGAAGAAAAACCGAGATGGATTGAGAACGCCAACGTACAGAAGTGTGTACATGTGAAAACATATCGTCATTTCTCTACATAAGAATATGAAAGCAACGCTTATTACTGTTCATGTGTGTTTTAAATAATACTTACGAATGTAAAAAAAAATTCTACTCACCAATGGTGGTAAAGTCTAAAACATAAGGTCAGCCAATGATGATGTGTGAGTTTTTACTCAGATGGTGAAGTCATCAGGTTCAACTCTGGCTGAAGCTGTAGGTTCAACTCTGGCTGAAGTTTTCCATAAAGATGTCGTAGCTGTTGCTGAAACTGTTCCTGAACCTGAAGTTGTTGTTGAAGCTACTTATGATGCTGAATTTGATGGTGTAGCTGAAGTTGATGGTTTAGGCCTTCGTTTAATAAAGCTGTCGAATGAACCTTGCACAGCTGCTTTCTTTTCTCATTATACAGGTTGTACCTCTCTAGTCCGGCATTCTATGGTCCGGAAACTCCCGTGGTTCGGAGCGATTTTAGTTTGTCCCAATAGGTAGATAGGCAGATTTTTTTTTTTTTTTTTTTTACACTTAGTATCTGAATTATTATTACAGGAGTATTAAATTTTTGCCCCTCAGACCCCAATGTGCATCAGTGACCTATGCCCGGGTGGGCTAATCCCCTTAAAAAAAAAAAAGCTGCGGGAAATTAAGGTTTGTTTACATCCGGCAGTTCGGCTGCTCTCTCTCTCTCTCTCTGCTTGTCTATACAGAGTACAACATTTAACCCTTCAATATATATGAGCAGTAAATAAGTGTTGCTTTCATATTCTTATGTAAAGTAATGATGAT